>NC_025856.1:228193-256553 GCF_000755165.1 Leishmania panamensis | reverse complement strand
GACGTCCGTACGACCGACCCCCCCGGACGTAGGGTACGCGTCGTACACGACCCCCCCCCGGATGGGTAGCGTCGTCACGACCCCCCCCCCCCGGATGGGTGCGTCGTTCAGCCCCCCCCCCCCCGGATGGGTGCGTCGGTGTGTACCGCTCGACGCGATTGAGCGGTACAACAAACTTTACAGGAGAGACACACATTCTGGAAAAAAAAAAAGAAAAAAAAAAGCGTAAGCGCTAGACAGCCCCACACGCCACCCCTGCTCACGAACTATGAGAACGAGCTATACGAGCACAACTGCATTATGCATGGTGGAGCGTACGATCAAGGGCATGAGAGGCGCACGAGTGACGGGATGGCACACGCCGCTGAACCAAGGTCGAAGAGCCGGAACGTTCTCCCCTCCGCACGACAATCGCCTCTTTGTTTCGTTGCTCTTGTGCTCTCACACTACGCTACTCTGTTTCTCCCTGTCTGGCATCTCGCTAGTACTTGCGCAGGTACTCGGCCACGAGAGCCACACCGTAGCCAGTGGCACCAGCAGTGTTCGAGCTGGGGTAGGCCATATCAACGTGCACAAAAGGGCCCTTGAAGCGCTCGTGGAGATGTTTCTCTACAAAGTAGCCGCCGCAGCTCGAGCCGGCGCTCGACTGCGAGTTTGCGATGTTTCGCATATCTGCGCAAGGGCTTCGGTACACCTCCTCATGGTACTCGGGGCAGTAGAGCACTGGGTAGCACACGTCGCCGGACTGCAGGCCTGCATTTACCATGTCCTGTTCTGCCTTAGCATCGCTGACGTAGATGCCGGCGTGCTTCGAGCCCGTCGCCACACCCTGCGCACCCGTCAGCGTCGCCATGTTGATCACTTCATCCGGAACGAAGTCCTGCTCCCCCGTTGCGTAGTACACGCCGTCGCCCAGAACCATGCGGCCCTCTGCATCAGTGTTCATCACCTCCACTGACTTACCGGACTTCATGATCACCACATCGTCGTTGCGATATGACTTGGGACCGATCGCGTTTTCGGCTATGCATAGCGTCACACTGATGTTGGCGATGTGGTTGTAGTGACTCGTCTGCACCTTCATGCTGCGCACCACAGCGATGAAGGCACAGAACACACCAGCGGAGCCACCCATATCCGTCTTCATGTTCGTCATGTGCGCGGCTGGCTTCAGAGCAAGACCGCCGCAGTCGTACACGATACCCTTGCCAACCATCGCAATATTCTTGGCACAGGTAGCGGCGTGCGGGTTCCTGTAGCGCAGCGTCACGAGATGTGGAGGGTACTGAGCACACTTGCCGACTGCATAGATGCCACCGTAGCCCTTCTCGCGCAGCTCCTCGCCTTTGATTACGGTGATGTCCGCACCGAGCTCAGCGGCGTACGCCGCAGCGATCTCAGCGTACACGACAGTATCCAGCATGCACGGCGGCGTGTCTACCAGGCGCTGGCACAGCTGCACTGATGTGCAGATCGCCTCCAGCTCCGCGGCGCACACGGACTTCCCCTGCACGCTCTCGTTTGTGAACGCGACGCGTGACGACATCACAACGTTCACTGTTGTCGTCTGCTTCATATAGGCATTCGCCGCCTGCCCAGACTTCGCTGTGTATGAGTGCGGCACAGCGCGCGCTACAGCGTTCGCGATCGCCGCCTCTGCGCCAGCAGGGGCGCGCACGTACACGTCCAGCGTCTCACCCTCGTCGACGGTCCCGCAGGCGGCAACAACAGCCTCCGAGAGGCTGTCCGCGCGGTACGGGCAGTTTGTGCGCGACGCAGTTGCCGGCAGCGCAGTCACCGTCACCTCCATGTAGCCCTCGCGCCCCGCAACCACCGCAAGCGTCTTCACCGTCGCGCCATCCTTCACACGCCTCAGCGCCTCCGCGACAGCTGGGCAGTAGAACCGCAGGGACTCCACAGAGCTGTCCCTCAGCTGCCCCAGCGCGCCCACCAGCAGCACGTGCGCCGCAACACACGACACCTTCGAGATGTCCGTGAATGTCACGTTCGACTTGAACTTCACGCACGTTTGGACGTACGCCGACACCGCCGACTCCTCCACCGCCGACTCCGAGCGCAGGCGCTTCATCGCGGGCATGTCTGGCGTAGATGCAGGGAGAAAGCCCGAGAGAGAGGTGGAAGAGAGAGTGAGTGCGCAGAGGATCACACCGAAAACCAGCGGCGAGGGCGCGGAGAAGCGTGGCCTACGGAGAAGAGAAATGGATTCGATGAATGGTAAGTAGGTAATGCGGGTCACACGAAGACACAGAGGTGAGTCAACACACAAAAAAAAACGAAACAAAGAAGGCAAGATAACCGATAAGAAATAAAAGAGAAACAGATTAAAATGCGGCTGGAGAAGAGAGGGAAAGCGTGATGGGCGGACAACTTCGAAGAGCTAAATCGAGAATGTGCGTAGGATGTTTTGCGCGCTCGCGTGAGAAGCTGGGCATCATCGGCGATGTTCGATGGAAGGAAAGGGAGAGGAACGAAGGGGATGGTAAAAGGAAAAGCGGAAAAGAAGGCAACACGAAGAAAATGTAGAAAGATAAGCGCACATGGTCGCATAATCGTTCGAGCAGTGAGGACATGAAGGACACGGTCCGTGTAAGATACACAAGCGTAGCGACTCAGAGAGAGAGACACACATAAAGTAGGCATACCTCTCAGTGGCAAGTAGCCTCTAGCGCATGAGAATGTACCGGGGAACAGCGAGGTGCCTATCGAGGTGAAAGCGCGGAAAGGAGAGGATAGGAGAGACCAAGCGTCCCTCCACTCCTTTCTCCTCTGCGCCAATCTCCTCCCATACAGCCTCCCATACACTGTCCATTCCCTCCACCACCCCAATGGCTTCGACTGTAAAACCGATACTGGCGTGCCACCGGGGAAACCGCATTGCGAGATGAGCTCTCGTGCGTGTACAGACGATCCAGTCGGACCTTTTCTCGTTTTGCCTTGTGGGAAGAAGACGATGTTTGGTGCCTTCGCCTTTTCCGCCCTCCTCTCCCCACCCACCACGCACTGTCGACACCGCCTATACAACCGCGTTGAAGACAGTGCGGGAAGAGAGGAAAGAGAGGGAGGTGAAGAAGCTGGAGCTGTCATTCGCAACGCCTTCCCGTCCCGCTCTGACCTTCCCTCCACCCTCTGCCTTGCTCTAGATCCGCAGCACTGCCGGTGCCAGCGAAAAAGAGAAGATGCCTCACAGACTACAGCGAAGACGCAACACAAGCCCAACACAAGGAGTGGCGTACGCATGTCTGTGTGTGTGTGTGTGCACGCAAGACCACTCAGACAAGAAAGGGGAGAAGACGCACGCAGAAGTGCTCCCATCACCAACTCTCTTGATGGCGCACGCGCACATACACAAATAGCGCCGAAGGACGAAACAGGAGGCGCTGAAACAGAGGGGAGAGGGAGGGAAAGCGAAATCAGTCACGCCGAAAGGCACCGTCGACAACAACAAAGCCCTTTTTCAATCCCCTTCTCTCACATCCACTGCAGCCTCAGCCGCCTCACACCGCGTCAGTTGATAAGACCACCGCTGTTCCTTAACGTTGGAGACGTGTATCACCTCTGCTGCCTAACCTCGGCGTTAAAGCTCGGCATTCATATGAATAGGGGGGGAGAGAAAAAAAAACATAAGCTACGATCGGAAACCCCAGGCACACTGCGTCGCTGCAGCTTGGTGAGGAAGAAGAAAGAAATGAGAGACAAGGAGAGAAGTGAATGGGGAAACGACAGAAGAGTTCCCATGTGCGCTACAGCAGCGCAACACATTTCAGAATAAGACCGGAAGCCCTCAGCACCTGCGCACTCAGACCAACACACAGACAGGCCGGCCATCTCGCACGAATATACATATATGTATGACTATATACGTATATGTATATAGGGGCTAGAGGATACGAAAATATGGCAGAAAATCAAACGTGAAAGAGAGAGACTAGCACTGGTCAGCCAGCGAAAACCTCATCACGACTAAGAAGCGAAACGAGGAAAAAGAGAAACTCGCACAGATGAAAACGCGTCACACAGGCAACCCTGTTCGAATGAGAGAGTGCGCGCGCTACAGCGTTCGCGATCGCCGCCTCTGCGCCAGCAGGGGCGCGCACGTACACGTCCAGCGTCTCACCCTCGTCGACGGTCCCGCAGGCGGCAACAACAGCCTCCGAGAGGCTGTCCGCGCGGTACGGGCAGTTTGTGCGCGACGCAGTTGCCGGCAGCGCAGTCACCGTCACCTCCGTGTAGCCCTCGCGCCCCGCAACCACCGCAAGCGTCTTCACCGTCGCGCCATCCTTCACACGCCTCAGCGCCTCCGCGACAGCTGGGCAGTAGAACCGCAGGGACTCCACAGAGCTGTCCCTCAGCTGCCCCAGCGCGCCCACCAGCAGCACGTGCGCCGCAACACACGACACCTTCGAGATGTCCGTGAATGTCACGTTCGACTTGAACTTCACGCACGTTTGGACGTACGCCGACACCGCCGACTCCTCCACCGCCGACTCCGAGCGCAGGCGCTTCATCGCGGGCATGTCTGGCGTAGATGCAGGGAGAAAGCCCGAGAGAGAGGTGGAAGAGAGAGTGAGTGCGCAGAGGATCACACCGAAAACCAGCGGCGAGGGCGCGGAGAAGCCGTTGAGGAGTTCAACAGGGAAAAGGAAAGATAGGGCAATGCAATACTCGTCGACAGACCACCATGAGTAGAATAGGGGTTGTTAACAGCGCGCGAATCGGTGTGTTGCTACGCAGCGATAGGCCCCCGACGTGCCCGCGAGAAATGCGTGATGCATCGCTTTGCATTCTGCTGGCAGAGAGACACTTGAATTTGTGAAGGCACACACATACGTGCGAAGATAACCATTCACGTGCTGCGAATCTAACAGAATCTACAGGTAAAGGGGAAAAGTGGCGTGAGAGTCAGCCAGTGAGGCGCTGGGAGGAAAAAAGCGAGAGTAAGGAAGGATGGAAAAAGATGACGAGCAATCAGAAGAGCTGCACCACATCCGTCGCGCTGACTAGAGTAGGAATGAAGTGGAAGTTCGAATGACTCACGCGTACATGCGTGTATCAGACGGTGTCTGTTTCGCCTAACACACCTTACAGGTGACCACCAACCTCTCCTCTGCAGAGAACAAAGGATGGCGGAGGCAACCCGACGCGACGACAAGCTGGCCCTTTAAAACGAAGAAAGGTGTCAAGCGTCGTTCTCCGAAACGAAGTGGGTGTGCAGGTGAGCGCCCACGCGGCTCGACGCATAAAACGCAGATATAGAAAAGGAAGAGAGACACAACTGAAAGGGTCAAGGTTTGAGTTGGGCCGGCCACCAGCGCCACTGCCTTTCCACTCCACTTTCCTTACCTTTCTTGGTGAAGCTCTCTCGTGTCGTGTGTTTGTGCGTTGCCGTGCTCTTATCAACAGAGGCTTGCCTACATGGCACACTCAACACCTCTCTCCCCTCTCCGCTTGCCCGCCTACCAGTCGGGGAGAGGGGAAGGAGGGAAACGATGGGGGGGGGCGTCATTCAAAAATGAGCAACAACAAAGGCGAAACAGAGGAAGGATATGCGGCAGGGAGAAAAGGAAAAACAAAAAGATCAGCGAGGAAAGAGGGCGACACATATGGCACACACACACACACATGCGCGCGTGCATGGGAAGAAAGAAAAGGGTCGAGCCTTCATTCGCGAGACGACACCGCAAAGTTGAGTGCAAAGGTCAAGGAGAGGGAGGAGTTCGGGGAGAGAGCGAGAAAGAGATGAGAGCAAAACAAGAGAGAGCAGGGAGGATGAGGAAGATGGAATTCACGGACAGACGTGGTGCCCTGCCCATCATGTCGCTTCATTTTTTTCGTTGTTGTTGTGTTCGTGCTCATGGGTTCGAAAAGGGTAGATGTGAATCGGAGGAGGTTCGGGAAAGGATAAAGGGTAGGAGCAGGATGCCTACATAGGTCTACTCGTAGGAGGGGAAAGAGAAATCGAGAGAGGGCTAGGATGAACAATGGGGAAAAGCCATAAGGAAGAGGTGCTTCAACGCGCACACACAGAGCCACAGAGCAATGGAAAAAAAAATCAGCCAAAGGGGACTGAGATGAAAGGAGTAAGTACACACATATGCATATTCATTTACATATATATACATTTATATAAACACACACACACACACACACACACACATGCATGCATACGGGCATACAGACGGGCATGTACAAGCGTGAAGCCTCAAAAAATGGGAAGGAAGAGAACTTCCGCGCTACATGGGAGGACGACAAAGAGAGCACATGTGCTGTGGACTAAGGCTTTAGTGAACAGCCACAAAGTGTGTGTGTGCGTGTAAGGCAAAGAGAGAGGGAGGGAGAGAGAGAGACAAAGCGAAACCGTCATTTGCACTCCCTCCTCACTTTTTTTTTCTGCTGTCCGTTTCGTTTGCATTTGATAGCAAAAAAAAAAAACGAGAGCAACACAACACAACACAACACACACGACTAACACGGCAGCTCTGGACACCTCGCAACACATGCATAAACGTTGAATGATCGCTGTGCTCTCAGAGAACGCGCGCGCGCGAGAGAGAGAGAGAGAGTGACAGGCAGTCAAGGGAAACAAACAAAAAAAAAGATTTAACATGAATGACATCACCAACAACATCATAGAAGAAAAATGTGAGAAACGGCAATCGACTTCTTCTCTCGCCCTCCCACTAAGACGTCTACACACACACACGCACACACATCAAAGATAAATCGGCTAGGCGCGTTTCCTCTGGCGGCATGGGCAGCGACACTTGGCACTCTGCGACTCAGATGAGGAAACAGAAGACTCAAAGGGAAAAAAATCGATGGCGCAAAGCTGAAAAGCAGAGAGCAAGCAACAACGACAAGAGAAAGGAGAGCGCAGCCACGTAAGCGAAGATACGCAGTGACATAAATAACCGAAAAGAGGGGAAGCAAATGTAGCGGGGAAGAGTAGGAAAATAGAGGAGGATGCAGTGGTCACGCTGATGGGCGTCGTGCTTGTGTCGCCCCTCTTCCCCTCCCCCTGATAGCGTATGCTGAGAAGGTGATCGGGCAAGAGGATGTGCACCAGCAAAGAGGCGCACAAGCACACAAGAAAAGGACAACACGGGGTGGGATAGAAGAGAAACAAAAAAAAGAGACGCAAAGTGCGCCTGTCGCGACAACACACACACACACTTTATTGTGCTTTCCTTCGGTGCAACGGTGCAAAACAAAGATGAAGAATCTGGGCGTAGGGGAGCAGCCGAAGTGAACACCTCACACGCCTGGGCATGCACAAAACACATCTGCACATCTGCATGCATGCATGCATCTAGGAATTCATAGACATGCTCACATACTTCAAACACGCAGAACCGTGTGACGATGAGTTCGATGTAGAAAGCCGCTCGCGCAGAGCAAAAAAGACTCACACAGCCGAACGCGATCAACAGCATGCTGACAACGCACTGGCGCACTCCCGCATGACCGGAAGGAAGCGTAGCATAAGAAAGGAGAAAGACAGACGTGCACCGAGAAGCATCCAGAGGGGGAGGGGGAGAGGTGCTCTTACACCTCCCCCTCCCCCTCCCCCTTCCCGGTATTCAGCTGCAACGAATAAAAGCGAAACACATAAGAAGAGAAACAGAACAATGTCACATGCACACACCAGCTCGAAGCAGAATCAGCCTCGGTATTGAGTCCTATACCGATACTCACATGGTGAAGGGGAAATTTGGAAATATCAAAAACAAAGAGAGCAAGAGAGCAGAAGAGGCAACAAGGACGTAAGAGAGGGGGGGATTGTGACAGGGGATCGAAAAGAAAATGATGAGCACAACAACAACGAAATCACGCAAGGTTGAAATGAAGGAGGAGAAAAATAGGGGACTCGAGAGGGAGAGAGAGAGGTGCGAAAGAGGGGGTCAGAACTGGCAAAGGAAAATACAAAAAAATTCACAATTACCTTCGATGAGAGGGGAAAAGGGGGGGACGACATCTGCAGTGAGATGGGTAAAGGGTAAACAGAGGGGAAATGCCTGCAGGTGAACGATGAAGGACTCGCACAGGCACTATGGCTACCCCACTTGCAGCACAAGGAATCACCCCGCAGTGGGTGCCCAAAAAGCGGCAAAAGCACAGAGCAGGCGAGAGACGGAGAGAAAAAACATCTAGACAGGAATCAAACGGAGAACGTCAAGCACACACTAGATACCCACTGATCTGAAACGCCACTGAGAAAGAGGGGAAGTCAGGCGCGTGCGCCTCGCCCCCTCCTCCTCCTGTCGCTCTCTCTCTCTCCGGGCCTTCCCCCTTTCTCGACCGATTCCCTTCTTCTCCCACCCCGCTTACGTGGGGGGAGGGGGGAGGGGAAGAGGGGGGAGGGGAAGAGGGGGGAGGAACTGAAACAGAGGTGGAATGAGAGAGAGAGAGGCGAGTAGAGAAGGAGGGGAATGCAAGGCAGCACATAACACTTACGAGCATCAAACCGCAAAAAAAAATCCTCCGCGAGTAGGCGCCGACGCAGAACACTCAGAAAGGGAGGGAGGGATGGGTGGGGAAGAAGAAACACACGAGAGACTATGAGAGAGCGAGAGCGATAGACATCTCTCACCTAAAAGGGAAAAAAAAGGGAAAGATACAAGAGGAGCAGCGAAGGTAAACATGGCATACGCAGCCCCCGTGTATCGGTGTGCGCGCTGCCTACCTGCCTTCGCTACTTTGTGAAGGGCGGTGGAAAGAAGTGCGGATCCGCATAAATCACCTGCCCACAGCTCCCACTAGTGCTGCCCCCACCCCTATAGCTCCCATTCGCCAAGCCTGACATCATGTGCGGTGGCATCATCATCATGTGACCCTCGTTGGTCAGTAAAACTGGAGACCCTCCATGCAGCGGCCGCCCATCCCCACCAACATTGGTGAGGAAAACGGTACCGCCAGCCGTAGAGGCGCCGCTACCGGCCATGAGCATACCGTTCATACTCGCGCTGGAGTGGCCGCTGTGCACCGACGACGGCCCTTGCAGACGGACACGATGGCGATCCACAGCCGCGATCGGTACGAGCTCATCGAAGCAGCGCGGTGCATTGTTTTCAGCAACCAGCCCGCGGTCCACTGAGCGAGAGAGCTCCACAACGAGCGGCATGCAAGGCAGCCCATCGGTCTGGAAGTGCCTTGTCTGCTGCGGCAGGCGCCTAACACCTTCGCAGTACTCCTTCATGCGCACGTACTGGTCAATGTCGGCCGCGTACCAGAAGCCAAACCGGTCCATCAGCACGCGGCACCGCAGCTTGTAGATCAACTCCCACACGTTGTTGGTCCTCACATGAGCAATGAAGGAGGTCTCTGAGCGGGTTTCGAAGCTCTGCGCAAGGCCAGCGTTACGCCCGCACGTCGCCTCGATCACGCGGTTCAGTAAGCCGACGCGGTCACGCAGCTCGCACGGGAACATTTGAATAAAGATGGGCAGCACAGGTGCGTTCTCCAGCGTGGACGTGTCGCCTCTGAACGCACAAGAGAACACCTCCGCTGTATTCTGGCTCTTTCCACTGTCCAGCGATCTCCGGCTTCCGTCCAGGTTGCGCTCTAGGTTGCTGCTCATAGACTGTGCCGACCAACTCGACCCGCCCAAGGACTGCAGAACTGTGCTGTTGCTGGCTGACCCGGGCCCTGTCACGATGTGTGCCGTCGGCGCGGGAGGAGAGTTCTCGTGGTACGGGTAATAATGCAAAACGTTCAGCATGGCGCCGTGAACGTTGATCTGTTTACGCAATGTATCGGTGTTGGTCGAAGACACCACCGACCGGATACCAGGGCACGTCGGCCCAGCTGCCTTGCTGCCAAGAGAGGCGGCTTCAATGCTCGTCACGTGCGGTAGATTCGCTGCAGCAGTCTTGCCCACGGGTGACGACGTCCTGGCGTACAGGGAAGCCAAGGCAGCCTGCTCGGACACTGCCGGCATACCCACGTTAGGCTGTTGTGAGGCAAGGTACCCCGTATACTCCTGCAGGGGCAGCAGCTGCGATTGTGAGTTGTTCGCTGGAGAAGAAGGTGGCAAGGTCACGTAGTGTGAGCTCGGCGCCGGTCTCTCTGGTGCAGAAGTCTGCGCCATGCTGACGGCGCAGGAGTAGCCGGAGACACCGGAAGGAGACGACGCGTTCACCTGAGACGATACCGCTGTATGCGGAAACCCGGCGAAAGCTGCCGGTGCAGCTACGTAGAACAGGGTGACGCCTCCAACACCGCCACCAGCAGACATTGTTGTAGAGGTTAATGGCTGCATCGATGGGGATTGTACGGCACCACTGCCGTGAGTGGATGGGCAGAGAGGAGCAGAGGCCCCCTCGCTGGTAGGGGGAGTCTGAGCCGGCACCTGCATTGCGTAAAGGTGCTGTTGCTGCTGCTGTTGTTGCGCTTGTGTGGAATTACCTGTAAACGAGTTTTCGCTGAACGAAGGAAGCAACATAATCATCTGTGCTGGGCCACCCGACGGCGGAGTGCTGCTCCTTGTGTAGTAGCCGTTGGCGGCACTGAAGGATTGCGCTGGTGATGTCGTGTAAGTGCCGCTGCTAGAGAAGGCCTGGCCTATGACCGTCGCCGCCCCTGATGTAGCCCCGACAGAGTACTGAAGCGAGCTCGACTGCGAATGCACGCTTGCTTGAAGCTGCTGCTGATACTGATGCTGGCTGCTGCTGAGAGCGGCCAGGTCTTCGGCGCTGGCAACTCGAGCATTGCTAGTCCACATCTGCGTCGGCAACGGAGACGGGGTAAAACCAAGTCGCTGCTGCTGCTGCTGATGCACGCGCTGAATCGGCTGCTGTTGCTGCTGTGGGTGGAGGACCATCCCCTGAGATGGTATCAGCGGAGTCTGTAGGTTCCCCGAAGATGCCTGGGACTGAGCGTGCATGCTGGCGTCTGAGATGTTGCTCCCTATAGGCGTGTCACGCGCAGTGACAGCACCGGCGGTGTTGGCCGCCACACACACACAATACTCATTGGGATAGGTCATGGCAGTGCTGAGTGGTTCGAATGTGCTCAAAGGCGGTGGTGCCGGTCGCGCCGGCTCGCTCAGTGATGCCGCCACCTCATATTCGGTGAATGGACGGACAACGACCGGCGTCCCCAGCACCGCTTGAGACCCTAATGCCGCCAACAGGCCGCCAAAGCTGCCTGACCTCACTTCCAGAGAAGCCGACTGCTGCAGGCATTGCTGCGGAGGACTTCCAGACATGTCGCACGACATGCCTAGCACCTCCGGTTCGCCGTTCCCGTCGCCATCGTGGTCACTGGTGCCTTCGCACAGCTGCTCGACAAACGCTACCTGTCCATTCATCGCATGGGTGTAGTCGTCGTCGCAGGCGAAGGAAGGAGCCGCCGTCGGCAGGTAGAGGGAGGTGTACCCGCTGATGTGCTCCTCTGCGGCGGGTGGCGATGGCGACAGTGGCGAGGAAGGTCTTGACGAGAGCGACGTGGAGAAAAACGAAGTGCCCCCGTGTACGTGTGTCTGACGCGATGCCCGAGACCGGCCATCACCGCAAGCCCTCCCATGGTTGCTGGTGGAGGAAACAACACGACTCAGGTTTTCCCCATCTGCCTGATTCGCCGACGACGCATTCAACGGCATCGCGAAGCTGCTGCGGGCGTCCACAAGGGGAAAGTCAGTGGCAGGAGCGTTGTTCGTGTCAAGCGCGTGGACAGTGGATGACGCGGTGTACTGACTCACTGTGTTGAATTGATTGGAGAGGCCCTGGGAGATGCATGGCGGGGGACGCTGCTGCAACAGCAGCGAGAAGGGCTGTGGAGTCCCACCGCCGGCACAACCTGAAAAGAAGGCAGAAACGTCCATGCTGGTGATGAAGGGGATCGGGCTTGACTGTACAGGAGTCGGCAGGCTGATGAAGGCCTTTGACGGTGCCTGTTGCTGCTGCTGCTGCTGTCGCTTCCGATGGTGCTGCTCTTTGGCATCCCCTTGCGACGGCAGCAGCAGCTCCTCCATAGTCTCTCCGAGGACATCTGAAGAAATGAACGGGGTCCACGGCAACACAGTCGCATCGACGTCGCTGCTGTTAAGCATGTCGCCCATGTCGTCGGTCAGAATATTGCTTGAAACCTCCGCAAGCTGGGAAAGACGCACAGCGGCAAACAAAGCGACGCGCTGAGCGCTGGAGGCGGCGGCAGTACCAGGGGGGGTGTTGGTGACAGTAGACGCGGAGTTTTGCATAGAAAAGGGGGAGAACGAAGACGAGAATGTCTGCATGGCACGCACTACACAGAAGGGGCAAAACAGGAAGAACAGGAGAAAAAGAGGAGTGAGGAGAGAACAGCACACACACACACACACGCACACGGCACACTCACAGTGATGAGGGAGGGGGGATTTGCAAGGGCAAAGAATGCACACAGTCAATACACACAGAACGGAGATAAACAAAAGAAAAGGACGAAAGGGGAAAAAAAGTGATCTACAGAGTCGAATGAACCGGCGCAGCCAGCGAGTTTCGGTCTTTCTGCTTGTGTGTGTGTGTGTGTGTGTGTATGGCTTTGGAGGGAGACACGTGCACACGGCCACACACGCGCGCGCAAAGCGAGAGTCACAGTCTCAATAGAATAAACGAAATAACAAAAGAAAATTAGGAAACGAGAAGTGCACCTACAGAAGCGAAAGAGAGAGAGAGACCCAACGGCAGGAGAACAAACAGAGCGCGAGCGAAACGGGGGGAAAAAATGCGGCAAGACGCAGTACTAAAGAATGTCACCTCGTAGGGAGAGAGGCAGGCGTGTGAAAGGGAAAGAGAAAAAGAAAAGGGAAAAGCAACGGCAATAGAGAGAGGGAGAGGGAGAGAGAGAGAGAGAGAGAGAGGGAGACCTCTGCAAGGATTCACCAAGTGTGTAACCTGCGAAACACCTAAAGACGAGAAGAAGAAAGTGAGGCAGGGGAATTAAAAAAATAAAATAAAAAAGAGGGGGAACCTCCTTATGTCTCCCTCTCTCTCGCTCTTGGTCCGTCTGTGCGTCGGAGCCCTTTTGTTGTTGCTTTCGCTTGTTTGCGTCTTCGAATGAACCCTCACCGAAAAGGCAAACACACGAAAAGGGAATATATAAATATGTGTTTCGTTGATAAGAATAAGCCAGGGCGAGGCGCTCGTGGTGGGGAAAGCAAAGGCACCAAGGCAGCAGCAATTGGCGCACAGGATAGGGAGAGAGAGGGGGGAAGAAAGAAAGAGAATAACGAGAACGAGGACAGCTAGAAGACTATAAAATAGGAAAAAATGGAAAGACAAGCAACGGCGGGAACACCAGACGCGCAGCAGCACACAGTCCACTAAGTACTTTTCTGTTCTTGTCTTAATGAATCTTGTTAGCTTAGGAGGAGGTGGATGGGGGGAGGGGGGTCGGTTGCCGCGGTGGACTGCAGAGACCACTTGCTTCTCTCTGCACCGTCGTCGCTTCTATGTGGCTGTTTTTTTTTTCCTCCTTCCTGCCACTGTATGAATATGAGGGACAGTGGCGCACTTGACGGAAAAACAAAATGAAGAGGGACGTCCAAATAAAAAAAAAATGGTGGAAGACAAACGAGAGGGTCAAGCGAGAAGGGACAAAGTGAGCACCAAAGAGAGAGGAGGAGGAGGAGGAGGAGGAGGAAACAAACCAAGATGGAAATGAAAAAGAAAAGAAAAAAAAAGAAAAAACGAACGAAGAAGTGGCCGACAAAAAGGCGCGCTGGGAAACGAGAAAATCAAACAGAAGAGGAGTGTGAAAAGATGAAGCGGAGGTGGAAGGGGGGGGAGAGGCACGAGAAATGATAACGGGGGGGAATCCACAGCGCCGGGGGGAGGAGGGGGAGGGCGAAAACAGAGAAAGAGGGGGCTGACCAACAACGCGAAGAAAAGGGAGAAAAAATCCGTAAAACGAAACAAAAAAGAAAAAAAACAACCGAACAGCCTTTTGACCTCACAACGGCACGACGACGACGACGACACCCCCGACACTCCAACAAGCGGCGAAGTAAGTAGAGACGGTGCAGGAGAACAGAGAGACAGAAATGTAGACAGAGAGCGACACACAAGTACACAGAGTAGAGAGAGTAAAGAGAAGACAAGCACTACACAAAGAGTGAGTGGGGCACCAACACAGAAGTGAGGAGGTGAAGAACAAAAAAAAACTTAAGAAATGTGTCAAAGTGTGGAAAAGACAGAAAGCCGAAATAAGCGCTAGGCGAGAGAGAGAGAGAGAGAAATGGCAGTGCGAGAGACAGGAAGGGGGAACCAGGATAATAAGAAACGTTCGTTGTACGCTGTGTGGTATTTCCTTTTCCCTCGACTCCGTTTGTTTAGAAGCACACACACACACGCCGTGAGATGGGCCAACTACACAAAATAGGAAGAATCAAAACAGAAAAGAAACAGCCCAAAGAGAGGGGAAAAATATGCTTGGAGTGTACACGCGCGTCCCTTGATAGGAGCGAAGAGACGAAAAGCGAAGAGGAGGACGACAGCGAGATGAAAGAAAGCGGAGAACAAGGAATAGCAAATAAGAAACAGAGAGGCAGGTGATGATGAAACAAAACAGACCAAATATATACAATAAAAAAATGTAGAGTGATCGCGTCCTCTTAGCCAAAAAAGAAAAACAGGAGCGTTGGCGGTGATGTGATACACACAATCGCAAGCACAGACGCGCGCGGAAGGAAACAAGAAGAGAAAGAACAGGAAGGAGTTGTTATCTGCAAAGCTAAGACAAGTAAGGCAAGCAGAAAAGTAAAGGCAAAGAGCTGCTAGGTGCACTAGAAAGAAAGCGAGTGGAATAGGATGATGATCCAACTGTTGCCAGCGATTCAGGGGGAGGGGATGCCGGGAATCGGTGTGGAGGACCGTATAAATACTGATCCAAGTGAAAGAGAAGAACCACCACAGCACGGAGAAGGGGGAGAGGAGGCTCACAGTGGCTCACTTCAAGCAGATGTAAAAGCAAACTCTTCACCGCCTACTGTGTTTTAATGCACAGGTCCACTGCTTCTATTTTCCTGTGTGGGGTCACCCCTTCCACCTGCTCCTCCGCTGCTTGACGTGTTTCCCTTTTTTTTTCACCCCCTTTCTACCACCACCACCACTCGTTACTCTCCCTCTCTCTCTCTCTCGCTTATGTTATTCCAAGTGTGGATGTGTGAGTGCTCCTCGTTTTTTCTCTGATGGTCAGCTAAATAAGTTCGGATAGACGAAGCACTGGTGATGATGACAATGAGGGAGAGAGAGTGACCGAGTAAGCTGGGGGAAGCGGGCAAGGAGGAGAAGAATAAAAAGGGGAGCGTGTGGCAGAGTATAAATCTCACACAGATGCAGGTATAGGCAGAGAGAGACTGGGAGAGAAAGCAGGAAGAGTAGAGAGAGAGTGAGACCAGGGGACGAACCTTGATCCGAAGATCGTACAAGGGGGGGAGAGACAAGGTGCGTGATATGGAGGAGGAGGAGGAGAGAAGAGGGAAAAAGGAAACGAATCGGACAAAGGGGGTCAAGAGAGTGAGAGGTATGGCTCACGTTCAAGTGAAAAGAGCGAAAAAAAGAAAAAAAGGAAAAGAAAAACTCGACCACCACTGAATTGTTACGAGCACGCGGCGAGACAGGGAAACCGCAAGTGAGCAAAGAATACAAGCGAAGAAACAGGGAGTGGAAGAAGCACAGAAATGCCGACAAAGCCGTGCCTTGTGAGAGGTCCTCACACGGTATGGCTTGTGGGTGGGGGAGGGGGTGTTTTATCGTTTTCTGATTTTACTCGGCTTCGTTGCTTTCCTTTTAGGTTCTGTTTGAGGTAGGAACGAGAACGAGTCTGAACAAAACACCCCTTGACGGATACTTTCGAAACTAACGAGGAGGAGAGTACAGACAGAGAGAGAGAGAGAGAGACAACGCAGCAGCGGCGACAGAAGAGACACAGATTCACAACAAAGAAATGAAAGAAAACAATGGCACTCACGCGAGGATAAAACGAGGTCAACCAAGAGAAAAAGAGCAGCCGAGAATTCGCAAACACGCGAAAAGGGGGAAAGAGAAGCACAGAATAGGGAAAACAAACGAGACAAAATAAATAAACGATGCGTCCACAAAGGTACACCGGCGTAATGAATAAAATAAAACTGAAAAAAAAAAGGAGCACGGAAGAAAGAAGAACAAAGCCCCCCCCGCTGCGGACCGGTGAATAAAAGACGGAGGTGGGAGTGTGCAACACGTCAAAGCTGCTTTGCGCTTTGCCTTGTGCCAGTTTTTATATTTCCCGCTCCTCTTTCTTTTTTTTTTCGGTCCGCCGGCTGATTGAGTCAAAACTCAGTACGCACTTTTCCTCGTGTTTTTTTTTCCGTACAGCTTTCTCTGTGCGTCGTCGAGGCGTTCGTGTCGCCTGCTCCTTTGTTGGCCGCCTTGCGCAGATGGGCCCCCTCTTCGCTTCTTGTTCGTTGTTGTTTGGTTGGCCTTTCTTTTTACCTGGGCGTTTGCGTGCCTTTTCTTCGTTGTGTGGGTGTGTGTGGGTGTGTGTGCGTATCGCTGCTCACCTCTGGAGGCAACTTTGTCCTCCGCCTTTTCGTTCCTGCTGTGCTACACGCTGGGGCCTACCTTGGCACACGTCTCCACAGAGAGAGAGAGAAGGGAGATGAGGAGGTCCACACACAAAAATCAAATCCAAAACAAAGGGAGAAAAAATAGCGAAATTCAAGAAGAAAACACAACTCGCTTTCGTCTACAGAAATGCACTCATACACGCACACGCGCGCGCACTGTACACGATGAAGACGCTGAGGTGAGATGAGTGAGAGAGCGGGGTAGGGAGAGGAGGGCACGAGTTGTGAAATGACTAAGAAAAAAAGGACAGTCGTCAGCTCCGTCAAAAAGAGACAAGAGAGGGAAGAGAAGAAACGAAAAAGACTGCGCCGCTAGCCGTATTTTCCGGAGGTGCGGGTGCGGGTGCGTATGGCGTTGTCGCCTTCCTACCACGGTGGTGGTTGCGTGGGTTTCTTTGCTGCTTTGCGCGTGAGTGAAACGGGAACAAAATGAGTTTTGCTCCTCTTTCGAGCACTGCTCGTGCGTCGATCCCCCCGTTCGGTTCTCTTCGGTGGGGTTTAGGAGGAACGGGCGCAGCTCGATGACGCGATGCACACGTCAGCGGTATACCGTGTGCCGCTCCTTTACTTTTGTGGGGGTGGAGCAGTTAAGCGAAGGAAGGCAAGTGGCAGCGCTTGACCACACCCCTACTCCCTCTTCACCTGAGCTGATCGCTCGTCCCCTTTTTCCACCTTCCCTAGGGTTCCCCCACCTCTCCGCTGATGGTCGCGCTGTCACGTGGGAAGCAGCAGGAAATTCGGGCGAGAGCAAGAACAGGACGACAAGCACAGTCGCGGTTGTGAAGTTGCGGATGCCAGAAAAAGAGGGGAAAGCGCTGGCAGCTGCGGTGGCAGAGAGCGGATGCAAAGGAGGGGAGGCGCGGAAGTACAGAAAAGGGGTTGGAGAAGAACAACGAAGAGGATACGACGATCGTGAATATGAACAAGCGAGTGTGTGGTGAGATAGTGGTGGTGGGTGCAAAGGAGGCGTGCGTTTCGAAGTGTCCAGCGCACGCGCCAAAATGAAGATTGCGGGTGCGCTGTCTGCGTCTTGCGGATGTGAAGGGACTTTCCTCAAGAAAGAGGGAGAGATAGAGGCGGAGCGCCACACAGAGAGGCACACACGCCCGCGCACTGAAATGTAAGAACTTCGAGAAAACGACAACAATGAAAAAAAAGGTGCAACAACACGCCCAAGAGCGCCAAGAGAGCGAGAGAAGAGGTAGATGAGGGTGGGGTGGTGGATACGCGTGTGCTCGGCTGTATGTCTGCAGTGCTGGTGTGCACGGCTCTACTGAAGAAGATTGCTTGGGCTGGGGGAGGGGGAGGGATGTTGCACTCTTTTGGGTAAACGGTGAGTTCGTATGTGTGTGTGTGTAGAATGGGGGAAGGCAAGAGGCGTACTTGTGTGCCTGTAGGGAGAGGAGAGTGGGGCAGTAGATGCGTGAGCACTGGATGGCCAACTCCCAATCGTTATGAGAGAGAACACCCCCAACACAACGCCGAAAGAAAAGAACGAGCGCTCAGAGCAGACAAAATACAAGAAAGACAAGCTGAAGAAAAAGTCAACAAAAAATATACTAAACGAAAGGAGAACGTTCACAGAGAAGTGCCCCTGTACCGGTGAAAATGTGGAGGAATGACTCTTGTGTGAACGCCTAGGAAGACGATGGCGCGCACGCGTGTGATGAGAACGTCGTGTCAGCGCGCGCGAGGAGAGCTGCAGGAAGATGGATGAGGCGAGCCGCAAGAGAGGGGGAGGAGAGCACAAGTCAAGAAAACCTTCGGTTGCTCATTCACCCACACACGACTGGCCACTTTAGCGCAAAGGCACGCAGGCGCACCGACAGCAGCAAAAAAAAAAAAGAAGAAAAGAAGACAGTCACACTCGAGCTCACTGACACGCATGCAGGGGAGGGAAGACGGAGGTGAGGGAGAGGGAGGTAGAAGGGGGGGATGCAAACAATATGAACAGAGGGAAGGGAAAATAAAACAAGGAAGGGAGGGGGGGCGGCAAGACAAAGAAAGCAGAGAAACGAAGTCAAAGGGGGGAGAGGAGAGGCGTAAACGAAAAGGGAAGAAAAGAGCGTGAGGGATTACGGCGAGATACGTATAGCTGAACCGTTTCTCTAGGTTTGTGAGTCCCTCCTGAATTACTGTTGTTGAGCTCTGTGTGTGAGGGTGTGGGTGTGTATCATTCAATGTACCCGTGTGTGCATCCGCGTCTCTGCGTTCGTGTGGCGTGCCCGCGTGGCGGTGTGCTTCCACCTGAGTGTCAGGCAGGAATACCGAAAGATAGAAAGAGGTGAGGGCGGGTGTGAGGTAAGGAGAAGAGCCCCCTCGTTTTGAATCGAAGAACAAGGGGGGAGCAATTTCACAGCGACACGACTAGTCCCGCCAAAAGTGCATCGACGTGCCAAGAACAGAGAGTGGGAGTAAAACAAAACACACACGAAAATAAATAAATACGCACAGGCGACGCAGCACACCCCCACAGGGAGACGAGAGAGAAGGAAAAAAAAAGGGGAGTGGGGAAAAGGAGTGAAAAAGGGACGACGAGGGAGAAGTCGCACTACGCAAGTGTGGGAGGAGGGGTGATGGGAGAAGGGGGAAGGGGGAGTAAGTGAGCAGGACAGAGAGACAGACCGGGGAGAGAAGAGGAGGGGGGGGCAATGGGCAAGATGACAAGGCAAGAAGATTGAGATATAAAAACAGTCCAATGGGCAGTGGGCAGAGAAACCAGCGAGAGAGGAGAAAAAATATGGACAAAAAAGGAGAGAAAGGGGAGGCTGAGATGGAGGGCGTGGGTGGGCGGGGGGGAAAGATAAGGATACAGAGATGAAAATGCGATTCTCCCCTCACCGTCAGCGCACTCGATAGCGTCCTTCGCGTTTATGTTGAGCCGGCACTTGTGTGTGCGCGGGAAGGCGAAAGACTAAATGCAGGTGAAATGAGTCTCGGTGTGGGTGTGTGTCAAGTAGAGGCGGTGTACTCTACACTCTCAATTTCTGCTCGTTCGCTTGCCCGTTCTTTCCAACTTTCGACGTGTCGTCCTCTGCGTGGTGCCCCCTCTTTTCTCTCGGAATTTCCTCTGCCTTTCGACGCTCTCTTGTCGTTTTCTCGGACTCACACTTTTGCCTCCCGCTGCACGGAAGTGCCTCCGATGCTCGTCTTGCTGCAGTGGCCTTTTTCTGAGTGCGTCTTGGCGTGAAGCACGTCTGCGTATCTCTGCGTCTATGCGCGCAGGGACTGTTTCCTTCCACGTCCTCCAAAGTGCCCCGTTTGGGGGGAGGGGGGAATCAGAGGTGGACTGGGGGAATGATCGACTTCCTGGGGTGAGCAACGGTGCAGTAAGCGGAGGGGGGATCTGGTAAGCAGAAGAAGAAGAGCAAGCCAGCTCACGCTTTTTCGCAGCTAAGGGCGGAGATGATGAGATAAAGCCAAAGAGAGGGACGTGATAGGGGGGCGGCGGCGATTGAAGAAGAAAGAAAATGAGTGAGTGACAGAGCCGGCGGCAAGGCTAGCGGCGAAAGGGAATTAGTCAGTTGTCGCGGAAGAGTCAAAACTATACGGTTTTCAGTTGGGTCTCCTTCACGCACCAACGCAAGCGCTACTCGCACGCACTTGTCAACCTGAAAACGAAAGAAAAGGGGGGGTCGGGAAAAGGGTGAGGAAAAAATAGCAAAGCAACTGGATACGTCGCCAAATCGCGAGGAAGAGAGGAGAACGGGCCTGTGTGAGTGTGCCTCGGTGTGGGCTGATAAGAGCGAGGAAATGAGAAGGAGAGGCACAAGGAGGCAAGCGCTCTTCGACCCTACACACGACAAGCACACGAGACGCGGGAGTAAAAGGAAGGGTAACGAACAAAAAAAGGGGGTGAGGGAGTAAAGGTAAGAGGGAAGGACACAGACGGAAACAAAAGAAATCGAAATCAACGCGAATAAGAGGAGCGGAAATACAAACGAAAAAATGGGTGCGGTGGAGGGAAGACCGTGCGCATGCACGCACGTATGTGTGTGTGTGTGTGTGTGAGCCTGCGTCTGCGTCTGCGCCTTTGCGTGTTTGAAGGTTGCCACCCGCTGTCTTTGCACGTTCACTCTTTCCCTTCGTCCTCTCACTGAATCCCTAGAGGTATTCGTGCTTGCCTGTATGTGGGTGTGGTTGGGGGGAGCCGATGGGCCAAGGGGAAGAAAAACGACAGAGCAACACGCAGCAGAGGGCACGACGCTGTAAAATCACCTGAAGAAGAAGAAGGGGAGGAGTAAAGGTGAAGAACAGTGAGAGGGCGGGGGAGGTCAAAAGTGTACGTGTGTGGCCCACACGAGCGAATACAAAAAAAAACCACAAGCCAACAGAGAAGGCTGAACAAACCTGAAAACACCCTGACGGACGGAACGAGGGAGTGTGTGGGGAGGGGGGGTGAGTGAGAGGTGGAGACAAAAGGGGTCTACAGTGTTGGAAACTGCGCGTACGTGTTTGGGTTGAGCAGTGCGAATGATCGCCAAAAAGCGGGCGGGCAAAGTGGTGACAAGAGACATATGCTCAATATACAGAAGAAGCAAAGCGTGATGAGAAGGCAACAAGATGATGGGAAAGTAGAGTAGAAGTCATGCATTGCAAGGGTAAATGGTGGGACCTCGTATGAATGGAAAAAGTCAGACACCTGACGACACGGCGCGCGGTCAATACTGAACAGGTCTAGAGAGCTCGTGGATGCGTCATGGTAGTTCAAGCCAGCCATCGCAGGTACACCAACAGGAGAGTCCTTACCTTCTCCTTGGTCGCCGCCCCCCCCCCTCTAAGCTGGGGGTTATTGCCACACTAGCATTGAACACTGGTGCATCACTGACCCTCTAGAGGGTTCACAGGAGAGAAAAGGAGAGAGGGAAGGATGGGGGGCAGCAAAACGAAGCAAGAAACCGCTCTGCCTACCACACCACTTATTTTTTCAGTGGTTTCCTTAGCGGCGACCGGGCAGCAGTGAGCAGGCACCTTCGATGTCGGGCGCCCACTAAAGTGCGCGTCCGTGTAGACGCAAACGGGAGTCTCGCTTTGAGGCAATCTGTAGGGTCATTCCTTCTCGTTCTTTTACACTTACACGTACTCCACCATTATCGACTTCGGCGCGCAGCAGTGGCGCACACGTGCAGCCATAGAGAGAGAGGGAGAGGGAGGGAGGGAGGAAGGAAGGGGTACATGAGCATCGGTGGATGGGACAAAGCACAAACCACCGACCCCGTGTCGCACAAGGCAGTACACAGAGGTGCGTGATGAGGGAGGCGGAGAAGCGCTACACGCAAAAGAAGAAAACGGCCATGGCACGCGCTCAACAGCCTACACAGCAGCAGCAGCAGCATCTATACCACAAGGCAGGTGCATACGTTGTTACAAAAATGCCAGTCCGTTCGCTCCCTCTCCCCCCCACACACACCCTACCCACCCTAGCCCACCCTAGCCCACGTACATGCTTCACCCCTCACTACCCTCGTGCTCCCCCCCCCTGTCTTTCTCATCGTTGCCCATCACACTCAGTTGTGTGAGCCCCCTCAATGGCGCTAAAACAGGCTGTCACCGCTGTAGTGACCGCTGTCTCCACCATAGCCGCTGCCACTCCGCGAGCCTTGATGGTAATGGTGCTTCGACTGCTGCGGATAATGCGACCGCTGACCATGCCCACGTGACCCAACACCGCCCTGCTCGCCCTCTGAGTGGCTGTGGCGGCTGCCACCGTACTTGTCAAGTGATCGCCCCTCGTGGTGCCCATGCCTACCTCCTTGAAAAGGGTCTCGACTGCGCGGGATAGATAACGATGGCGAGGCATAACCGCCGCCAGTACGAGAGAGCGACGGAGACTCGTAGCACTGTCGCTGATGATCCCGATCAACACAGCCGGAGTTGTGGTGGTACGCGCCACCCTCACGGCGGTTGTTGCTATACTGGTTGCCACCGCCGCGCTGCCCGTGATCGTCGCGCCAGCCTCGCTCACGGCGCTGGACACCACCAGCACCGTCACGGTTGTTGCCGTAGCCCGTGAGCGAGGAGAACGATGACTGTGCCCCGCCTGTGGGACTTCCGTAGGACCGCTGCTGGTATTGCTGCTGCGAGGAGTAGCCGCTGCCACTGAGGTTGCCGCCACTGTTGTTAAAGGACACACCAGCTGCTGCATTGCCTCTGCCACAGCGCAGGGCGTCCGCGACGAGCTGGTTGCGCCGCTCAAAGTAGTCCGGGTTGACGTGCTCACGCTGCAGGCAACCGAAGACGGTGTGCCCGCGGACACCACAGAAGCAACAGGTGGGGGTGGCCGTCTGCGGCACCGCGGCAGGGCCAGGGGGCGACGAGGCAATCAGGGCGTACGAGGAAGGCAGCACCACGGTGGAGCAGTCGAAGTGGCCGTACTCGTTGCAGGCCACACAGCGCACGGCTGCCATACCCTTCGGCTCCCCCACTGCGGTTGCTGTCTTCTGAGTTGCCGCACGCCACTCAGATGGCGTTGGGCACACAATGAACGGTGAAGGCGTGATCACAGGCGTGCATCGGTGTGGTAGCCCGTACGGGCCGCGTTTCTGGTGGCAGGTACGGCACAACGCGTTGGGGCAAGCGGGCTTCTCGTGTCCTGACATGCCGCAGCTCCAGCACACCTTGGCTGGTGGTGCATAGCCGCCGGTGCCAGCGTTCTGCACGGAGTCGTAGTAGCGCGAACGTCCTCGCGGAGCGGTAGGGAGCGACGCGGCAGCGGCGGTGGCGGTGGCTGGGGCGGCCCCGGCAGTGAACGAAGGTAAGTTATCGAGGGCATCTACGTCATCGGCGTCGCTGTCGCTGATTGTCATCCCGTCTCCCCTCGTGCCCTCGCCATTCTCGTCATCCTTTCCCTCGTCGTTGTCGCCGGCCTCACCTTCCCTGTCGCTTGGAAAGGATTTGGGCGAGACAACGGCAGTTTTAGCAAAGGTGCTCGCGTCTGGTGCGCTGCGCGAGGCAGCGTGAAAAGACACGGCGAAGAGAGTACCCATGCCTGCCTTCCTATCTGCTGCCCCGGCGGCACTGAGCTGCCCTTGATGGTGATGGTGCACCGAGTGAGCCGTCATGCTCGTGCTACTGGCGTCTATGACGAGCGGTGTTGAACCGCTGCTCTCACCATTCCGAGCGCTTTTGCGAGCGTCCGCAGTCACAGCACCGCCTGCTAGATCACTGCTCTGTCGCTCACTAGCCGACTTACAGGTGAAGGCCGGCTTGCAGACGCATCTGTAGTCGATCACCTCCATGTCCGCGTTCAGCACCGGCTTCATCTCGCAACACTCGGCCTTGCGCCGGACATTGTGCACGCTGCACTGCACGAAACCGCTTGGAGTGGAGATTCCCTTGCTGAGAGGTGCCCCTCTTAGATCCATCATGGCGCGGCTGAGCAGTCAGGGAAGACTCGAGTAAGAAAACGCGATGCAGTAAAGGGGGGGTGGCCCTGTAAGGATGCGTGATGGCTGTGTATCTCCCACTTGTTGCAGCACACCGCTCAGCTTGCTCTTCGCGATTGCTTTCTTTTCTTTCTCTCTTCGCACTGAGCCGCACCAGCGGTTAGAGAGGAGGAAGAGGAGGAGATAAAACAAGAAGAGCAGGGAACCTATGAGCAACAGAAGGAACAAGCAAAGAGGAAAAGAGAAGATACGGTAGGCTTGGCGTCGTTCACCCATTAGGGTGGGGGAGGGGGTCCGTCGCAAGCGGAGCGTGCATGCCTGTGGCAACGTGGAGGCACAGGCACGCAGAAAAGAAATGACAGGACAGGCTACGGAATTCATCCGCACGCAAGCACTTTGGCATCAGCGCTGCAGTCCTGTGCTTCTTGAGATCAGAGTGGCCGACATGAAAACAAACTTTGGTAGGGATTACACAGCCCTGAGATATGGCAAAGCCCGTGCCTTACGGTTGAGGAAGGAAGAGGGGGTGTCTCACAGGCTTTCTGTGCGTCGGTGGCTCGCTGATGGTCGCTTATCTCATCAAATACCACCACCTCTTCGCAAGGGCCCCTTCTTCTCTCCTCAGACTTCGCACATAGTACTCGTACGAGAACGGGTGTGGAGCAGCGGCAACACCGAGAGAGCAACGGAGGTGGAAAAGAGGAACGAAGGGGCGAGGAGATCCATACCCTCATCCCAATCCACACCGCACGCCCCCTCCCCAGACCTGAGTGAAACAAAACAAGTGCGCGCCAGAAACCAAATCAGAGAATGCAGGATAGCCAGCGTACAACACAGACGCTGCGAGCATGCAGATAACCCGAGTGCCGCAGAAAGGGATGGAAAGTGCGAAAGAAAATGCACTCTTGGAGGGTGTTCTAGGGGGTGGGCAACAAACAGAGACACACACTCCACAAAAAGCACCCGTACCCTATAACTTGTATAGGCCGCAACCACCACCACCACCACCACCCCCCACCCTCTCCGTTACTTGCTCTCCATCGGCGCCAGTCGCGTCGCGCGCAGCGCCTCTGCCACGACGACACGTGTGTCCTCCGGTGCAATCACACCGTCATCCCAGAGGCGCGCAGTGCTGTAGTAGCACGACCCCTCCCTCTCGTACTTGTCCTTGACCTTGTTCTGGAAGGCTGCAATCTCAGCCCCCGAGGCGTTCTTCAGGTTGCGGTTCGTCAAGGCAAGCACTGTGGCGGCTTGCGTTCCACCCATCACGCTAATGCGCGCGTTTGGCCACATGAAGAGAAAGCGCGGCTCAAAGGCGCGACCGCACATGCCGTAATTACCGGCGCCGTAGCTGCCGCCTATGAGTACCGTAATCTTCGGCACCGGCGCCGTGGACACTGCCATCACGAGTCGGGCACCGTTGCGAGCGATGCCTCCCTCCTCGTATTTCTTGCCCACCATAAAGCCCGTGATGTTCTGCAGGAAGAGCAGCGGCACCCTGCGCTGCGTACACAGGCCAATGAAGTGCGCCCCCTTCAGGGCAGACTCCGAGTAGAGGATGCCCTGGTTGGCGATGATGCCGACCTGCATACCCTCAATTCTCGCGAAACCGCACACAAGTGTACTGCCGTATAGCGCCTTGAACTCGTCGAAGCGGCTGCCGTCCACGATGCGGGCGATGACGGCCCGCACATCGAAGCTCTTGACAACGTCCGACAGCATATCCGGGACAAAGCCGCCCAGCTCCTTCGGGTCGTACAGCGGTGGCACCGGCTTCTCATCGATTGGATTTCGCTCCTCGTTGTGCTCCCTCAAGTTCAAATTCGCCACGGCGCGGCGTGCGAGGTACAAGGCGTGCAGGTCGTCAGTCGCGTAGTGGTCCGCCACACCGCTAATACGGCAATGCACGTCTGCGCCACCGAGCTCCTCCGACGATACCCTCTCTCCAGTGGCCGCGAAAACAAGCGGCGGGCCGCCGAGAAAGATGGTGCCGTTGCGGGCCACGATTATGTTCTCATCTGCCATGGCCGGCACATAGGCACCACCTGCCGTGCAGCTTCCCATCACCACCGCAATCTGCGCGATGGACTTGGCGGACATTTTCGCCTCATTGAAGAAAATGCGACCAAAGTGCTGCTCATCGGGGAAGACGTCGTCCTGACGACTGAGGTTGGCACCGCCGCTGTCTACGAGATAGATACAAGGCAGATGATTCTGCTCCGCAATTTTCTGCGCGCGCAGATGCTTCTTCACCGTGATTGGGTAATACGTTCCGCCCTTCACTGTTGCGTCGTTCGCGACGAGCACGCATCGGACGCCGTTCACGACGCCGACGCCCGTCACAATGCCGCCACTGTAGCACCGCTCGTACTCCCTGCCATCCCAGTACAAGTCCCACCCAGCCAGTTGCGAGAGCTCAAGAAAGCGCGTGCCGGGGTCAATAAGCCGTTCGATGCGCTCCCGCGCGAGCATCTTGCCGCGGCTTACATGCAGCTTGCGGACGCGGTCGTCAGCCTCGAGAGCCAAAACAGAGACGCCAGCCTTGGCAGCCTCCTCCTCCGACACCACACCGCCGGCATGCACGTACCGCACGCGCGCGCGCAGCTGCTCGACGAAGCCTTGCATGCGCGCCATGTTATCCTGGAATGTTGGGTCAGACACGTCGGCGGGAAACCGCAGAATGTTGGGGGACTGCGAAGTGGAACGCTCGTAGTCCAGGGGGTGATGTGCGTAGAGACGGGTGTAGTCGATCCCTTTACTCTTCATAGGGCCGGCAGGTGTTGATGCAGCGGCAGCGGCCGGCGTCGCGGCAGTCTCCGATGGAGTCAGAGTCGCTTCAGCGCGCGGCCCCTCAGCTGATTTCTCTTTCTCACCTGCGCCAGCATCATTTGAAGGGAGCTCTGCGCTGGTGCTTTCAAAGTACCGAGGGCACGAGAGCGCTGCCGCCGCAGCAGCAGCACCAGTGGCAGAACTTGCGGTCGGCAGGACATGACGACGGAACAGCGCAGCCATGTGAATACAAGTCGTGGTACCGACACTAACAGCGATGCTAAGCGAGCCCGGCCT
The DNA here is from genome assembly GCF_000755165.1 of Leishmania panamensis. Classification (NCBI taxonomy): domain Eukaryota; phylum Euglenozoa; class Kinetoplastea; order Trypanosomatida; family Trypanosomatidae; genus Leishmania; species Leishmania panamensis. The sequence goes on along the minus strand of NC_025856.1, from coordinate 229,502 downwards.
GCCAAGAGCACGCATCACCGACATGCGAAGCATTTCGGGTGTGGTGTGGCGCCAAATATGCGCTTTACTTTCCAAAGTCGATAAAAAAGTGTGGGTGTGTGTGTGTGTGTGCAGGGCTGCGTGCACATACACACAGAGAGAGGGAGAGAGGGGGGCGGAGAGAGAGAATGTAGTAGGGAAACGCTGAAAGACAGAAGCTATATTTATTTATTTATTTTTCAAAAAGCGAAAGCAGTGACGCGGTGCACACCAGCGCACACACGCTCTCCCTCCTCCGCTTCTCTTCAGCGATCTCAGCAATGAAAAGAGCAAAGTGGAGCTGTTTTCCTCTCCTACCTTCACACTAGAACGGAAACGAGAGAAGAAGCAGATCGTGGATAAAGAAAGGGCCCTGATGTCCCTTCACTACTCTCTTCTCACACAGAGGATGCGGGAAGAGGAAGAAAATGACCAGGTGTGCAGGGCTCGAGCAGCCACGAAGGGATCGAAAGAAGAGCGACACTGGCAGTCTGCTCCTTCCCTCGCCTCTCCAGTACTTCTCTTTTCGTCTCCTGAGACGGTGCGCGACGGGTCGAAGCAAGAGAACCCCGCAAGCACATACAAACGTAAAGGCATCCGGAGCGAGGGACGGAAAGCAAGTCAAACTACCTTGTCCTCTGAAAAAGCGAGGTGTGCATGTGTGTGTGAACGTGTGTTAAACATCGAAAGAAAAGGTACGGCGAGAGGAAGGTGGTGGCAAATGGGTAGGACAAGAGGAAAACGATGTGAAGGTGGGCCTGCAGGCAACGTACACCACCAATGCGTGCATTCGATATATATATATATAGAGAGAGAGAGAGAGAGAGGTACGTAGATCCGCTTACACGTGTGCATATGCGAGGCAAGGGGAAATTCAGTCGTCAGCGTCCTCTACAACTCCATCTTCCTTCAACGCAAAAGCCAGGCAAACGGGAGAGAGGCGTGTAGGACAGAGAACGAGAAGAGAGTCCTCTCACACGGATCAAGCCAAAGGGAAGGAAAAAAAAAAACACAAGTCGCAAGAATGTACATGGCGCCCAAGTCGATGCGCCTTGCCACTCTTCCTTCCCCCTCCTTTCCTCCTCCTCGTCACTCTCTTCGTCAGCAGGGACCTTTTCCATTTCTCCCTACCCCTCGCTGCACTTCCCCTCCCCCGCGCCAACATTCCCACTTCCTCTGATATGGAGCTGAGCCGATGCCCTCGCTGCTCCATTTTGGCATGTCCCCGCTTGTCTGGGCGCCCCTTCCTTCCCACATTGTTCTCGCTTCCTGCCCTCTCCCAACCCCGACA
>NC_025856.1:220988-225174 GCF_000755165.1 Leishmania panamensis | reverse complement strand
GGGGCGGGGCGGGGGGGGGGGACCGCATGGACAATTCATCGTCTCTCCCTCCTCCTTGGAGCGCTTTCGGCATGTGGTGGTCAGGGTCAGCGCGGTACTCTGAGGCTCGTACGTCTTTTCTTCTTTGTAGCTTCGGTAGACACAGCCATTGCCGATCGACTTGACAACCAGGACGCCGTACAGTCTCCGGTTCGCTTCGTGGCAAGAGCCTAATTGGGCCCCAACCATCATTAGTGGTACCAAGTCATATCCCCTCCTCGGAGTGGAGATTGAGCTTGATCGCGCAGCAGTCACTCGGCGCCGTGGCGACGGTGTCGCAATCCTAGAGGGAGGAGTCAAGAGTAAGGGTGAGAGGCGCAGAAGGAAAACAAGGCAAGAATCGCGAGACAGAGTGATGGGGTCCACCACACGGACGAAGAAAAAGAGGAACATGAAAAAGGGGAGGAATCAGCGCCAAAGTCCGCATTAGGAGACATACATTGTAGACGTCCTCCTTCCTCCATCAGTTGTGTACCCTCTTCATCTCCGCATCCCCTCCTTTCTGGCCATACACGCGTCGCCTCGCCCAACATGCGCATCTCAAGCACCCCGAAATGGAAAGAAAAAAGAGAAAAAAAATAAAGAAATAAAGTAATTTAAAACTCTGACGCCGCACCTTAGCGCTACGTCAGGAGTTGAAAAGCGTGAGGCAACGTGGAAGGGCTGAGAGCGTTTTGGGTGCTCTCCGCTGCGGCACACTCTCCCGCCAGCTGACATTTTTTATGCCACTCTTGCACTCCCCCCTCCCCCAACCTTTAATGCCCGTAGAGCGTGTGATTGTGTGCGTGTATGGGGACGTTTCTGTGAAAGCTCCGCTTCATCCAGTGCCTCCCCAGGAGGCGCCTCCGTGTCTTGAGAGGGAGCGGCAGATGATAGACGGAGAGTACCTCAGATGTGTGATCAGAGAAAGAAAAGAAAAAATGCACAGATCGTCCTGCCAGCTGGGGCAATCGGGTCTATCACGATGCGCACCAGCCTGATCAAAGTTGCGAATGGCCAGGTGCAAAGAGCAACAAAACACAAGACAAGGGAAAAACAGAGGAGGGCGGCCTATGGCCCTGTTTGTCTCCTCCGACCACTAATCGGCATAGACACACAGAAGACACGCACGTGTACTTTTATCGCCAAATAAGCGGAGAAAGCGAGGGGAAGAGGAGTCTCCAGCGAGTGAGCATGCAGCACGCAGCTGGCCCCCAGCCATGCACCTCACGTCTCCTTTGTTTCTCAGTCCTCCCTACGTCTTACGATGCACCACTTCTTTGGTATTGTCAAACGCTCAACTGCCCCTCTCATGCTTTGAAGTGGCTCCTTAACGCTCATTTTTCGTGGTCTTCACTTTTCTTCAGAGCTGCCATTCCACTGACCACATCTAGACGCATGCTAATGAAAAGGCAGCAAAAGCTCTGTCACCCCTCACACTCGAACAGAGGCAACACGGCGAAAACGCCGCGCTGCCGCTTCTTCCCCTCTCGGAGTTTCCTTCGTTGCTATGCACGCATATGCGTGGGTATGCGTATGGCACACCAGCCCTTCACGCCATCAACTAGCATTGCTCACGGGTGTCCTTAATCCTTTTGTTGTTATTTGCGGCTCAGCCGCTCAGCCGGTGCGCCATTATGCTCGCTGAGCCCTTGGTGCCTCTTCCCTGCTCGAGCCACAGGAAAGGAAAAAGAAAGAAAGAGAGAGAAGTGCGTAAAGTGAAGAGAAGGGGTCTACCACACCCCACTGGTGATGAATAGGTGCCCCTTTTCTTCTCTCGCTTCCCCCTCCTCCCCCCCCCTCTTCCCTGATAACGTTTATATTTTCTATTCTCGTTGTGGTCGATGGCTTGGGCAGGTCTTGGGGAAACGGGTGCTTCTCACTCTCACATCAGTCCTTCACATATGTGAACACACACACACGCATGGGCGCATGCAGAACTGTGTCACTTCAGCAGATAGATTAGAAGGGCTAGGACAGCAATTGCCGCGCCGATAATGACGGGCAGCGGGATAATACCCTCACCACCCTTGTAATGCCGTAACTCTTCGCGCGTCGTCTCTGACCACTTTGGGGCCGGAGTCGACGCCTTCTTAGCCGCCTCCTTACGTATCCTCGACTCCTCCGGGTCCACGCGGCCGATGATGAAAGCTTTGCTTTTCAACAACGCTGTGCTTGTGTGCCCGATGCTCTCGAAGCTGTTCGTGATATCCATCCCACCCATGTCCTTGATGGGGTCGAGGCCGCCAGGGTGCTCGTGCAGCCACTTGCTCACATCCAACACTTTGCCGTACATCACCACCCAGCAGTCGTCCTCCTTTGTGTGCCTGGCGATCTCCGCCCATGAGTACATCTGCAGCTCACCCTGAGACATAGCGAAGAGAGTAAGGTAAGACCACCCTGATCCACGGTGTGTGTGTGTATGTGGGTGCCTCTTGGGGCGTTCAAAGAACACGTCAGGCCGCGCGCACGGGATCAAGAGGAAGAGCGACGGAGGCACGGTAGGGGAGAGCAGGAGATAGAGGGCTCGTCGAGAGAGAGAGAGAGAGAGAGAGAGAGATGAGATGGGTAAGCTTGAAAGCTCACACACAACAACAGCACACAATAACGCGGAGACAGAGGCAGCGAACAAAACAAAGAGTGTTGGGGAGAGGAGGAACAAATAAGCGCATCAAGTAGGAGCAAGAGGATGAGATGCGGACTTGCTTGCTTGTTTTTGCTTGCGCGTGTCCGTGTGTGTGTGTGTGTGTGTGAGCAGCCGTCGCTTGACGGTGACAAATGATTGGCTGGCGAATAGATCAAGAGGATAAAGCTAGAGGCAAATGAAACGACAACAATAATGGTACTAAATAGTAAACAGCGGAGCGGGGTGGGAGGTGAACAGGGGAGAAAACAGAGAGGGAAAAAAAAGTCAAACCAAGAAAGCAAGACAAAGACCACAGCAAGCGAGGAGCCTGAGAGTGTGTGTGACGACTGACGCCGAATGACCACGCAACGAGAGACAGAAGAAGAGAGGCCAGAGAGCGAGGAGAGCACTAGAAAAAAAGGGGGAAGCGAAAACACAACAAAGACTGGTACGAGAAAGAAGGAGTAATGATGAAGAATGATGGAGAAGTCCACTTCACATGGGTATGTACTACACACGTGTGTCCACACGCACGAGCTCACTGAACGCACGCGCGACACGTAGAAGCAAAGCAAAATATGAACCCCGCAGCGGGCAGAAGTAGTAAAGGTGAAAATGAAGATGTCCATGTTAATGGGTAGGGGACAGTCATCAGGAGGTCCAAAAAAAAAGAGGCGGTAAAGGGGAGAGCAAAAGCAAGAGGAAAAGGACGAGTGGTTGTGCGCGTAGGGGCATCAGGATACTCATATGAAAGAGGGAAGACAGATGGCCGTCGCCCCCACCCACCCCCCACCCCCTCCCTCTTCATCGCCAGGAAGTGGCAGGAAAAGCAGCTGCACCACAAAGCACACACTGAGCTTGTCGGCTGGGCTGCCGAGAGGTGCACCGGAGTGAAGGGGAAAGAGGTCGGTGTAAAGCACGCCTCACCTCATACCCTGACGCAACATTAAACATACTCTCCCGATGAGGTCAATAGTGCTCAGCTATTTTTTTATTTTTTCAGATTTTCGGGTATGTCTGTAGGCGCTTCTGTGTTCCTCGATGTCAGCTCTGCAGCTTTTTTCCTTTCTTGTGCCTCGTGCAGTGAAACCCCACAGCGAGCTGCTCCAAGATAGGCCTTGACCGCTTTCTCGCATCGGTGTGCACGCGAGTGCGTGCGTGTGTGTGTGTGTGTGTGTGTGCATTCACAATACGACGGTAGGCCGCTGATCGAGAAGCGAAAAGTAAAAAAATGTGGGGTAAACCCGCTGACTGAGTCTACGACGCCTCGCCCGCCGCAAGAAAGAGAGGTCAAGAACGAATAGCACACACAAGGCACAAGCCCACACAGAGACGTCTGAACACTACGGCACAGTCGCTGCATCAATCTTTGTAGGACATTCACCCGAAAAAGGAGAACAGCAAATGAAGAGCACAAGCGAAAAGCAAAAGCAAGCACATCCCGTCTCCCTCATGTCTCTCGCTGTCACTCGTTTGTCCAACCGTTTTTTTTTTTCATCTTCGTTTTCTTTTTCGCATCGTCCCTCATGACGGCGGCACGCC
>NC_025856.1:216826-220825 GCF_000755165.1 Leishmania panamensis | reverse complement strand
GGATATGTGCTACATGATGATAATGTGATATGCAGCGTGCTTTGAGCTTCGAGAGATCCGCAAACCCCGAGGTGCACCTTGGGCACAACGCTGGGCCAGAAGCCCTCAGGGAAAAAACAGGCAAGGAGGAGGGAGGGGTACCACAGCACTGGAATAGTAGTGGTCAGTACACCATCTGCACGCCATGCCGCCACTGCCAGCCACTCGACCTTGCAGAGGCATGGCGAGGGTGAAAGGGAAAATGAAAGCAAAGACACACAGAGAAACAATTACAGCAAGATAAAGTTGTCCAGAGGATCTGCGGCCCTCAACACAGTGCAGACAACAACCCCCTATCGTAGCACGCACTGGGCCTATGTGCGGTGGGAAAGAGATTGGCAGGTGTGCGAGAGCCAGGACGAGCGACACGGGCACGTGGGGGTGGACCTGTCAGTGTTGTCCTACCCGCTCCCTGTCCGGCAGTACATACCGCCAAAGCCACCTCATGAGATCTCTTCTCTGACACTCGAGGGACGAGACCCGCCATAGGCGCTACCATAGCGGCTCCCGGGACGTGAGTCGCCTTGCCCTCGGTAATCGCCGCCGCAGCCACCGCGGGGTGTAGGTGCGCCGACGCTAAAGGCACGAACAGACCCGCCATAAGCGCTACCATAGCGGCTCCCGGGACGTGAGTCGCCTTGCCCTCGGTATTCGCCGCCGCAGCCACCGCGGGGTGTACGTGCACCGACGCTGCTCGCACGTGGGCTGTTGCCGCGGCTGCTCATGCCTCCATAGCTGCCACCAAACCCGCCACGTGGGACATGGGTGATGGTGTAACCCGACTTGTAGGTACTGCCTTGTGTGCGAGAGTAGCTGCCACCCATGCCTCCTTTCGGTCCTGAGCTGTTCCTCCACAGCTGCTCATTGCGCTCGCGCGCGGTGAGTCGTGGGGCAGTGCGCTGGTCGCCCTCTCCCAGCGACTCTCGCTGCTTCCTGCTAAGGCTGGGTCCCATTGTCAACGGTATCACAGTACAGGGAAAAAAGAGCAGGAATTAAGATGACGCAGATGCACTGAGGGAAGAAGGGCAAGAAGAAGTGGGAGAAAAGGGTTTGAGGTAAAGAGGCCTGGGAAACCTGATACCACACCGAGCAAGCAGCAAATCAGGGTTGAGCAAGGGAGAGCAGAGAGATGTTTGGTAAATTCATAGGAAAACGAAAAAAAAGGGGAAGCAGGGAACACACAACAACGAGTCGGATATCAAGTCTGCTATGTGTTCTGGAAAGGTAGGCAAGAAAGAGAGAAGGGCGGAGACAGCTTGGTGGAGTACGTGGATGGTCTGCCCACTTGAGAACTGAAGAAAATCAAACTACCCGCTTGTATTGATGCAGAAGCTTCGTTTTGTTGATTGTCTGTCTGCTGATTAGCTTTTGTTGGCCTGCTCAGCCCACGCGTTGACTTTCTAGTGTGAAAGGTTGTTCGCGCTAGCAATAAGGCCTTAGTACGTCGATGGGAAGAGGAGAATAGAGAAGCCGCTACGTACACTCCGGCATATCACTCGAAGACATGTGAAGAGCTGGTGCGAAAGTCCAAGTGCGCGCGCGGTTGCTGCACACAGAGAGAGAGAGAGGTGACGAGGAGAAAAGGTGGAAAGGGCGAAAACAAAGTGGAGTTGAGCATTCTGCTTTCGTGGAGAGCAAAGAGGACGGCGTCGTCGTCGTTGTTGTTGTGTTCCACCAGAGAGATGGGCAAAGGGTGAGTGGCGAAGTGCGCGGGGTGCAATGTGCGTTCGTGAAAAAGACAAAAAAAAAAGTATGTGACGGCGCGCATCGCACACGACGGCGAAACGAGCGCAGAACACACAAGACATGAAAGAAACAGAGGGAGAAGAAGGTGAGGAGGATTCGCATCAAGTAAGTGAGCATTGTTCCCCCAGAACAAACATAAAGAGAGGGCGCTGTCGACACATACGGCGTCCACAGTCGGAGTGACAGCAGGTGAAAAAAACAGAGAAGGAAAGTGGAGCAACAGGATCAAAGATGTCCACTGATGTCGCGCTATTATAGTCTTGCTTTGGGCCAGCTAGCCAAAGGATGGTCGGAGGCAGTCAGGAGAATGCATTAGGTGTGCTTCACAGCCGCTGCGGCTATTGACTACAATGCCTACACGCACACATACTGGGGACGGGAAAGCAACGGCGTGCTCTGCCTCACTCTCCAACCTCCTGCTCCTTTTTCATGGCTTCATCAGATAGGCTCTCGGTAGAACAGCGAAAGCGGGCAGCTTACAGTCTTGCTCTTCATCATAGACGCAGTGCCGCCACTTTCCCTCTCTCACTCGCTCCCTCAGAGTTGAAGAGCAACTTATTTGTCATAGGTCTGTGTGTGTGGGGGTGGGGGAGGGGGGAGCCATTTCCTTAGTTCAAAGAAACTACCAGAAACAACGGTAGGCTCAGCTTTTATTGTGGTTTCTTGACAGCTGATCACAGTGGAAAAGGGAGATAAAACAAGAGGAATAAGCACAGGCTTGAAAATGGAAAACCAGAGAAGAGTCAGAGACACAAACGCACTCGCCACCTGCACACCAGCGAAAAGAAACAAAAAAAAATTAATTTACGAAATCAGCGCACGGAGAGACTTACCAGGTAAGACCGAGTAAACCAGCTGAACAACGCTGCGTACTCTAATTGCAAAGGAAGAGAGCAAAGAGGGAGAGCGAGGGAGACAGCGATACACGAAGAGGGAAAAGCATACAGAGAGAGAAGTGTAGAGGTGTGGATACACACCTGGGCACCACAGGTGTGAGAGTGGCAAGCCAGCCTCTCTCATGCCGCTGCGGCCGGTTGATGTTCCCTGGTCGTCCGTGCTTGTGTGTCTGCGTTTCTGCTTGTGTGCCTCTCTCTCTTTCGCTCGCTCGCTCGCTCCGCTCTTCCTATCTTGCCTCGCTCTTCTCCTCGCTGTGTGTATTGAGAGACAACAGAAGGGAAAATCACACACACACGCACACACAGTGAAATAGGAAAGAAAAGAGAGAGAGGGGGGAGGGGAGGTCTGGATATGATGTACGACCCTCAGACGAGCTCTACCGCGCCTCCTCACCTGTGGAGTGGAGCAAAAAGGGGGGCGAAGCACACGGCGAGAATAAAGCCGAACGAGGTCTACCAGAAAAAAAAAAGAACAAGCATGGAAACCGAGAAGAAAACCGAGTGGTAGTGGGCTTCTCAGCTAGGAAGAGCCAAAGGTCAAGAGGAAAAGAGGACAGAGAGAGACAAACAGGGGAAGGGGGCACAGTAGGGCTTGATGGGGTGGGCTCCGCCCGCTTCTTCGCCCTCCTCCTTTCTTTCTTTCTGCAGTCTATGGAGTCAGCTCTGCTCATACGCAGTCTCCCGTTTCTCTCGGCTTTGGCTTCCATCAGCCCCCTCACTCTTAGGAGTGAGGGGGCAAAGCAGGAGAACAAATGAGGTCAGAAGAGGGAGGAACGGAAGAGAAAAACAAGCCACGAGTGAAGAGTGGAAGGAAAAGAAGCTGCAATAGCCCCCTCCCTACACTCAGCACCACATATGCCAAGAAGGTTAACGGAAGCGATGGAAATCATAGACGATGAGATACTACAACAAAAAAAAAAAGCATCGTTTATGGTACTCCAACATACACACACGGGCGCAGACGCGTACACAATGAAGCGCCACCACTTCCCCCCCCCCCGCATTCCTCCGCGACGGCGAGAAAGAGAGACAACATATACCCGCACCTCACACACCACAAAACAAGGGGAGGACGAGCGAGAAAATAAAAAAAAAATGAGAGCAAAGAAAATGGTCAAGAACCGTCCGTAAACTTAAAATGCGCAACGTAACGAACAACCTTCACCGTCACGCACACGAGCAACCGCAGGCAGCCACACCGCAATGGCCCTTCTGCAACTCATTCATTTGTTCAGTAATATAAAACAGAGCGGCATTTCTTTTCCTTTTCTTTGCTTCACCTGTCCTTGATTATCACACCACTCCAAGGAGGCACACA
>NC_025856.1:204464-215087 GCF_000755165.1 Leishmania panamensis | reverse complement strand
GGGCCATGGCTAGCTTCGAACTAGAAGCAGAACACAAGGAGAAACAAATAGTGCAGAGCGCATGCGAAGGCAGGCAGTGCATCATCTGAGGGCAGACTCTCACGCAGTGTTTTATACCTCCCCCTGTTTGCCGCTTTTCTGTTTTCCCGTACACTTTCGAGGTGCCTGTGCGAAGGAGGGCACACGCCAAACGACAGTCATGGGGTTAGGAAAAGAAAACTACCAAGACAGGCCTCTATCGAGGCAAGCGCGTCACGGCCTGTGCTAACCTTTGCACATCGCTTCAGATAGCCTACAGGTAGTGCATCGTCGGGCGCATACGAGTTGGCAGCTCCTTCACTGACTTCAGCGATCCGTACTTACGCGCGTACTCGTAGGCGCATTTAATGGGGAGTGGCAGCGGCAGCGCGTCTGGTTTGTTTGGGTACATGTAGCACATGTTGTACGTCAGTTTTTGAAGGTCCATTAGCGAGATGGAGGCGGCACGCTTCTGCACGAGATAGTAGGTGTTCGTCGCGTGCCCTAGCGTGCAGTTGGCGGCTGACAAGTAGAAAGAGTCCACCGGTGTGTACGGATCTGAATCAGCTAAGATGATCCTACAATCCGTCGTGGAAAACCCACGGGGGACGTTGCTGAAGCCGGCGTAGGCGCTGGCCGTTTCACGTGGAAACACCGCCGTGGGGTCCCACGCCATGCGGAAGTGCGAGCGAGGATGCACGACCACCGTCGCCGTATCCCAGTTCGGTAGCACCTGCTCCATGACTAGATCCATGTTCGCTGTGAAGCCGACCTCAGCGTCTGTCATAGCGCCACGGTAGAGCACCATAGTGCCCTTGCTGCCTTTGCCATCCAGCTTGAAGTGCGCCGTCACCTCCTTGAGGAAGTCAGGAAACCTATTGTTCAGAACCTCGTTCGCGTTCTGCCGCCGAACTGTCAAAGTGGTGCTGGACATGTGCGAGGAAGCTGCATCGCTGTCCTCGTAGAGCACGTGCTCCTCACCCTTGACCTGATGGTGCATGCAGTACGGTTTCCAACTCTTGCCGTTTGCCAAGAAGGCCACAAAGGTAATGGTGTACAGCCTCACGTTGATGCTCTTGTACTTCTCGAGCATTGTGTTCATCGCAGTGCCGACGACAGCACCCACGATGAGCAGCGGACGACACGCGAAGGACTTCCCCGCCTCGTCGACATCCGCGACGAAGCACAGCTGGCCAATCTTAGCAGCCACCTGCTGCGTGATCATTTGCGGCACGTTGCGCGTGAGGTCCACCACGGCCATCTGAGAGACAATAGAGCCTCTTGCAAAGCGCTCCTTGAAGTTGTTGTACGCCCCTGCCTCCTTTGTGCGCAGCTTCACCATGGCAAAAGTGCCCGACCCCTCTGTGATACGCTGCGCAGCCGAGTCGAAGCTCGTCTTCCTCGGAGAAGGCAGAGCCACGTTGTACTTCTGGAGCCAATGAGTGATGTTACCATGCATGAAGTACTCGTCCATGAGCAGTGTCTTAAACTCACATGGCTGGCTCGGATGCTGCAAGTCCTTCAGCCCAAGCGCAAAGCCAGCCTGGCCCGTGTACTCGGCGGTGTTAATCCGGTTGAACATGTTCGGTCCCGACGGTACGTAGATGGTGGGGGCCGGCAGTACCCTGCCCGACACCTTCACAAACTGCGGCTGGATGCGAACGCCGTACTGCTGAAGCACTGTTATCATAAGTGGGGATGCCAGCACGCGCTCCAGGGCTGCCTTGATGCGCTTGATGCGCTCGTTGGGGTAGATGGAGCACAGTATAGGCAGCTTGCTCAGTTGTGCCTCGTTCAGCTTGTTGAGCAGCAGGGAATCAGCGGGGTACGGCATACGCCGACTCATCTTGGTGCGGTCTGCGAAGACGCAGTACAGCATCGGCAGCGTGGGATCGATGATGGCATCATACTTGCGCTTGAAGTACTCCACAAAGGTCTCCTCCGGGTTCGTTTTGAACATGGTTGGGGAGCTGGCGAGGATGTTGAAGTCGATTGCCTTCACCTTCAGAAACGTCGGCTCACCAAACACGGTCGTCACGCTGATGCCGACCAGCGCTTCGTTCACGGCGCGCCTGAAGCCTTGCGGATTCTGCTGTCGGAGCCGGCGTATCTCGTCGCTGCACTTCGTTTTTGTCGACGCCTTGGTGCTCACGTCCAGCTGCAGTACATCCATCATAGCCGTCGTGCTGCCGCTCTGTTTCACAATGCGCAAGGCGTTAAGAGAGATGGCGTCCATCGTAACGAGGTCACCACCGCGCTCCACGGTGGATTTCATGTCCACATAGTCGGACCCGATGTGTTCGCTGTAGGTATCAGCGAGACCGAAGGCAATGATCTTGTTCACCCATTGCGCGTGCTCCGGGAGCTTCAGACTCACCTCGCCATCGTAGCGGATCCTGACTCGATAGTGACGCTCCTCAGTATTGTCTCGACTCACCTTCTCCTTCCGGGTGCACTCGATGGAGAAGCCATCCTCGACGCTCAGCTTCGCTGGGGCCAGAATGGCCTGCCCTGTGCAGACACACAGATCTTCCACCTCCGCTGACGTTCGCGTGCGCTTCTCTGCAGTGCGGTTCTTGCGGATCGTTCGAAGGAGTTCGTTTTGAAGGCTGATCTTCCACATGTCGCCCGCCATGTCCGTGGCGTTCTCCAGGAACTCGAAGGACACTATGTAGTTATGGAACCGGCCTTCAGACAGGTCGATCGGAAAGCAGTTCGTCTCGACTGGGACTGGAACTCTCGCCAACGTCCGTGCGTTCGCTTGAGCAGCGCTGACGGCCCAGCTCTCGCGCTCGCGGCACTCGCGCATGTCACCATCGCGAAAGCCACCACCACCGCCGCGGCCACCACGAAAACCGCCATGATAACGGTTAATCCCGTCATGCTTGTGGACCCTGTTACCACCGTCGCCGCGGCCGCGGCCGCGGCCGCGACCTGGGTACTGAGAGCCTACGTTTAGCGCCAACATCAGCACTGAGACTGAAGCTTTTCGAAGGGTGGGCAACAACAGAAAGGGGGAAAACAAACGAAAAGAAAAAGAACGCGTGTAACCTCTACGCAACTCGGTGTGTCGGGATGCAGAAATATATTGCCCGTACGCTATGTGCGTGCACTTACCTCCCGCTAAGACAAACCAAAGCGAGAAGAGCGCAGGAAAGGGAGAAAGGCAAAACAAAAAGTAACGGCGCGAATGGTTAGGTGAGACTAAGTCCACATAACCGCTGTTGATCTGCGTTCCTACTTACGTGATGGAGTTTGTGAGTGCATACACGTCGGCTCTGTTTGGGGGGAGAGGGGCCACTGAACGATCACACACACACACACACACGAAGGGATATGAGTCAGCGCTACGCCGAGACGAAGGGGAAAGACGGTGGATGGAAGAGGAGAGCAGTGGCAATGTAGAAAGGAAGAAAGGCAGAGCACGCGAATACATACTCATGCGCAGGGCTCTCTTCGCGTTGATTGGCATGCAAAGAGCCAAAAGGCGGTACGGCGTGCTCGTACACGAGGAACATGACTAAAAAGTGTCTGCCGGCACATAATGTGGGTGTGTGTGTGTGTGGGTGTGCGTTTTATTAGTGAGACAGAGGTGGAGACAGAGAAGCCACGAAGAAGGTGCCGGTTCATAGCGCGCAGAACGGCCGCAACATACGGGGTGAAGGAAAAGGGAGGAAAGCGTGTGTACGTGCGAGTGAACAAGAAATGAAGAAGCAGCAGCGGGGGGGGGGTGGAGGAAGAGTAACGAGCACGACTCACACAAACACTTCAACAGGTAAAAAAGGCGAGCAAGAGGTGTATCAAACAAATAATCATCACGTCCGCCACCCTACACGGAGAGGCACAAGTGATTAAGTGTGGGCTGCCTTCGCTTCTCTCGGCAGTGCTGTCGCCGCCTGACCTCTGGCTCCTCCCTCACACGCATACTTTCCTGTCCTTGCGCGTAGGGAGAAAGAAGCGCACACTCTACCCTCTCAAGGACGTTCCTCAAGTCTCAGCCCGTGGGTGTATGGGCGTGTCCCCCTTCGCTCCGACGACGAGCAGCGCACAGGCCAACACACAAGTATGTGCGTATAATGATCCTTGGCTCAACCCGCTCTCCCTTTTCCTCCTGCCTGTCGTCCCTCGCCTCTCAGTGCCTCACAGAGGCAAGTCAGGAGCGACACACTGGAAGAAGAAGAAGAGGGAAGACGCACAGAAGATGAACTTAGAAAGAGATCGCTGGCGAACACAGCCCCTGACCCTCCAACATTATTCATCCATACACTTCTCCTCCTCCTCTCTTGTCTTCGTTTTCCAAGGGCAGCAAACAGCGCGAAGCGTCACTCGTTGCTGGACGCAGCGCACACACCGCCACACTTACTCGCCCTCGCCCACACCATCGGATAGAGATACTGGCACACACAGACGGAGAAGCGGGAGAATACAATACGCAGACGGCGCAGCGCATCCAGCACAAGACCGAAGAGACCCTGAGTAACACCGCGCAATGCCTCTCAAAATGAGAAGACGGCGTCGCTGCTGCCACCACCGGTGCCATGCTGGTCACTGACACCCCCCGCGTGTACTCCACGAGCAGTCGGCTTCGACGTCTGCGAAGTGTTCGCAGGCGGCTTCGTGAAGCCACCCTTCAAGGTGGAAACTGACGGCAACGGCGAGTGCAGGGTTGAACGTGGACGAGCGTCAGCAGAGGAAACGATGGCGGTCTCCACACGCTGCTGCACGTGGCGAGCGGTGGCATCCGCCTCTGGTTCCGCCCGGGCTCGCTTTGTAACCGGTGGGTGGGAAAGGTGCTCACGAGATGTCAGGTTCGTCTGGCTTCTCTCCTCCACCTTCATTGAACTGGGGATCGAGGTGTTGTTTGCACTACCAAGCGCCTCCCCAGCGCGACGTTTGCGCTCCTGCATTACTCGCACAGTCAGCGTCGGGGCCGCTGCTGTGATGTCCCCCTGCACGTGGCTCGCCTGCAAATCGTAGAGACCCGCAGCCGGTGCAGCTTGGCTGACAAAGCCTCGGCCGTTGCTTCCAAGAACGTCCTCGGCCTCCAGCCGAAGCCGTCGAGGTGCGGCCGACGACGCACCTCCTTTCATGCCATCTGCGCTGGCGCCAGAGGCAGCATGAGCAGGAGGGCCCACCAAGAGCATGCGCGGACGCTTCAAGTGGTCGAGGGAGTCAAAGCAGATGCACTGGTTCAGGTACATGCCCACCTGCAGAGCATCCACGCCTTCTCCGCGCAACAGCACCGAGTCGTGCAGGCCACAGTCCACAAACGCACCGAACATCGTGACGCTCTGCACAACACCGGAAAGCAGTTGACCAGGACGGAGGCTCTTCACGTCGTAGACCTCGCGGCGCAGTAGTCCCGCGTGCGGAAGCGAGGCTCTCGGGTCCAATCCCGGGTGAAGCAGCTCTTGACGTAACAGCTCCAGCGTTTCTACGTTGCAAGACAGCTTCTCAGAGGCCAACTTCGCGAGCTGAGTGGGAGACATACGCTCCAGCTGCTGGGCGACCTGCTGGCGGGTGCACGCGTTGCCGAGTGCCGTCGCCGCACCACCTGCCGCGTCCTCCGGCTTCTTGGCCATCATCTCGCCGTCTCCCAGCTGGCCCGCCGTGTACAGCATCACGAGACGCCGCACCACCGGGTACGACTCGGGGTGGATGCTCGTGTTGTCGAGTGGCTCTGGCGAGTTGGGGAAGCGGAAGAAGCCTGCAATCTGCTGGTAGACGCTCTCCGTCATGGCCGGCACTCGCCGCAAGTCTTCGCGACTATGCAACTTCCTCGCATGGCGCACCAGCACAATCTGATCCACGACTCTCTTATTAATCCCAGGCACCTTCTCCATGACACACCGGTTCGCGCTGGCCGCGTTGATTCCCACCTTGGCGACGCAGGACTCCAGTACGTAGTTCAACTCTCGCATCAGTTCCTTTTCATTTACGTCATGCTGATACATCCCGATGCCCATGCTGCGCACTGGTATCTTTACCAGCTCGCTCAGAGGGTCCAGTACACGACGGCCGATGCTCACCGCGCCACGGTACATGACATCGAGATTTGGGAACTCCTCTTTCGCAATGTCAGAAACCGAGTAAACACTCGCACCCGCCTCACTCACGACGGCAAACTCTACGTCTTCCCACTTCTGCTGCTTGATGAGGTCCGCAATCAAGTCCGTCACGCGCCCAGACGCCGTGCCGTTGCCAATCACAACTTTGTTCAGCTTCTTTGATTCAATCACCTGAATGACATAGCGCCGCATCTTCTGCTCGTCCATGAGTGTGCAGGTGAAAAAGGTCTCCACTGCGCCATGCTCATCCAGCGCCACGCACTTCACACCATTTGCCAGCCCAGGATCCATCGCCAAGATGCGTGAGCGGGAAAGAGGCCGCTGAAGAAGCATGTGGTGTAGGTTGTGCGCAAACACAACGATGGCCTCCCGCTCCGCGCTCTTCTTCAGGTCTCTCCGAATCGCAAATTGGGCCTGTTTGACGAGGTGGTCGTAAGCAGTCTGCAAGCCGGCATGCACAATCTTACGTCCATAGCTGAAAGCATGAAAGACGTGGGAGTAGGCACCGGCACCGTCTGCAGTGGGCACCGAGGACGACGATAACGGTAGCAGCCGATTCAGGGCCGGGTACTGCTCGCGAACGGTGTGCATGAATAGCCCGTGGCTCTTCGGGCCTGACTCTGTGTCTACCTTCAGTGCTCCCTTCGCCTCGCCGCGCTGCAACGCCAGCACAACGTGCGCTGCGATGCGCTGGACTGACCAGGACTTCTTGTCGTAGTAGGCAAAGTGCCTGCGCAGCGCCTCAAAGCTCTCCTCCTGCAGCTCCCTCGCGACCTTCTTGCGCGGCTTCGTCATCAGTGTGCATGACAGGCGTGCCGTGTGACGGCAGTACTCACCAATTCGGCGCTGTAGCTCTCCGCTTCGCTGCACGTCTTCAGCAATGATGGCGGTTAGCAACCGCTCCCCATCGTCAGTGCGGTGCACCAACGCACTCAGCTCGTCAAGGCGCACCTTGCACTCAGGGTCCTCAGGGTTGAAGTGTAGGAGGGCTTCGGCGTACGGGCCCAGTCCGGCAGCCCGTCCGCGCGAGGCAAGGCTTGTTCGACGCTCCTTGTATGGCTCCCACGCATCCTCGAGCTGGCTGACGTGTGCCATGGACTCGAGAGCCGACTGAAGCGCCGGCGTCAGCAAGCCTCGACTTTCCAGGCTCCGCAGCATGAACTGGCGGCGACGGTGGACCTCAGTCACCTCCTTGGCGGTATCCATGACAAGACGCAACTGCATCTCGTCCATGCGACCGGTCTCGCCCTGCCGGTACCGCGCAAGGAAGGGGACCGTAGCACCTTCTTTTGCCTGCGTCAGCACAAAGCGGACGGCGTGCAGGGGAAGCAGCAGGCGCGCACTTGTTTGCCGGTACGTCTCCTCGGGTGACAGCTCGTACCGTCCACTGTACACCTCCTCCTCCTCCCACGTGTCATGACCGTCCGTGGACAAGGCGCCGTCGCCGCCACACTGCGTAGATGGGTCATGCGTCACCTCGATGGCAGACTTGGAGGAATTATACGCTGCTGCCCCTACGGTGGTGTCGTCAATGGCTCCATCTACTGCAGTAGGCGCGGCAGCAGTGGCCCTTCGAGTGTATTTCCGTTTCCCTGTTGCAGGGAGCAACTTGCGCGCCGCTGACGCCTTCCTGGTTCGCTTCGGCATCGCTCCTTTGTCAGCTCTGGCTACCATATTCACCCCCTCACCATCGTCCGAGGCTTTTGCAGTTACCGAAGCACGAGGCACCTTGCCGGCGTCGAGAGAGACGTGGGTAGAGCTAAAAACGCTGAAAGATGAGCAGCAGCGAGCACTCAATGCATAAAATGAAGAGGTGCAAAAAGAGCTGCAGAGGTGGTGATGCGGACGGAGTAGAGGAGGCGTTTGGTGGCCGCGACGGTTACCCACGGCACTTCGGCAAGGACACAACAAGGAAGGCAGCGACAGTGGCAAAGGCGTGGATGATTTGCACCGTGGCAACGACGACGGTGTGGACGCCGGTACCCGAGACCGCAATAGGGGCAACATCGGTACGCAGGAAGAGCACAGTGACGACGGCGCTGTGTGATATTGAGGCCACCACTTCTGCTGGTTGAGCCTGAGAGCGCTCGACCGACTGCGCAACGATGAGAAGATGCCTGCCCCAGCTCCTCTGCTGGCACTGGTCCCTAAAGCGCTACCACAACAACTCTGCATTACGGTTCAGTTTTCTTGTTGGCTCTTGTATGTGAAGACTAATTCCTCACGCACCCACCCAGTACGAAGTCACGCTCTTACCAACGCACCGGGCACACATGCAAGAGACGAGAGAGTAGGTGCGAGTGTATTTAAGTGTATGAGGCTGCGCCGGGCCACAGCACCACTGCGCACAGAGAAACACCAGTGGCAAGCGGGAGGGAGAAAGAGCAGGTAGACGTTGCTCTGTCGATAAGAATGCACTTGTGGTAAGCAGGGGAAAAGAGAGGGAAAGAAAGCGTATGAGTGCAAGTAAGGACGAGTGGGACGTCTACGCCTGCCTTTCTTTTACCTCCCGAAAAGAAAAGGCGAACTGCTTAAGGAGGAGGGGGAGCTGGTTGGCTGGTTGGCTGGCTGGCTGGCTGGCTGGCTGGAGTATCAGTGAAGAAGGGCAGAGAAAAAAGTACGTTGATGTGCGTGCGTTTCTCTCAACCCTTGTGGAAGAAGGAGAGCAAAGAGGAGCGGGAAGAGGTGTTAATGATGCTCGTAGTGGTGGTGGTAATGACTCTGCTGTGCCCCCTTTATTATGTGAGTGGCTGTAAACTTTTTCTCTCTTTCTCCCCTTGTTTAATGCAACTTACGCTTCTGATAGACGTCACTTGTGAAGCGGGGGGAGGGATGGAGGTGGCAAAGTGGCCACAAACAGCAGAAAAGCGAAACTATGTGAAGTAGTACTCCTGGTAAAGGCGCGTCTTTCCCTGTGTGTGTGTGTGTACATGTGTGAGAGTTGATGAACTCGTCAAGTGGGCCTCGGCTAAGAGAAAAGAAGGAGAGGGACCCTCGCACGATAAGCAGGGAAAAGGAAAAGAATTGAGTGCCTGTGGTGGCGCTAAGTGAAGAAGCCATGCGAGGCACCGAGCGAGAGGCGCGTACTTCAAAGGAGTGCTGATAAACTGGCCTGCGTCAGGGACTAGAGCCGCGTGTACACTCTGGTTGCTGGGGGCGACGTGGATACGCCGACTCGCTACAAAGGAGAGAGAGAGAGGGGGAGCGACGAAGGAAAACGATCAGGAAAGGGAGAAAACATAAGAGTGCCGTCCAACGCACTTGAGGATGGGAACAAACAGGCAAAAGGGGGACTACCCCTCCCCTCCCATGAAAGAAGTGAGGTGGGTGGGTATGAGGAAGGAGATGCGGGTAGGCCAGTGAAGAGAGAGGCGGAAGAACGAGAAGAGGAGAGCGGCGAGATGAGAACGACGTTCGGTAAATGAACAAAGGAGAGACGAGCGGCAGGCGCTACTCCTCATGCAAGGTGAAAGAGTTGAAGAAAGCGGAGGCAAGTGGTCCACTCAAAGTAAGCAGACAGCCGCCCCCATCAGATCCCAAGGTGTTCAGCTACAAAGCCTCCCATCAGGGTGCAGGTTTTTGTTTTTCTCTCCTGCTCCTTGATCCCTAGTCTGAGCTCTACTTGTATTACTCGTGCTTTGCCAGGGAATAGCGAGGAATGAAGCGGAAATCGCTCTGGGCTACTATGTGCCTCACCACTGTTGCTGTGGTGATGATGCATTGTTTGTATGTGTGTGGGGGTGTCACTATTCTTAGCCTTGCGCATGCATGCAGATAGAAAAATACGTGCATGTGCTTGGTCTGGTTAGTGGCCCGTGCCGTTTCTTCAGTTTGTTTGTTGCCGGCAACTACGTGTAGCTGTAGGGTGTGCTGCCTCCTTGATTTGGCGTAGGGCATCGAGCGCTAAACGCCAAATCAGCCTCCTCTTCTCCTCCCCCCTCACAGACCTTCTCATAGGCGGACAAAAAAGGGGGGAGGAAAAAGAAGCAAATCCGCCTAGGAGTGCAGGTGTATGCCCCGCCTAGGCAGAAGAGCGCACCTGAGCAACGATACGCAAGCTATACCAGGCAAAAGAGAGCAGCACGAGAGGAGGGAGAAGAAGCCGGCGTGTCTTGGCAGCCAAACAGAAAAGAAACTTGGCACACACACACGCCAAACAAAAAGGGGAAAGAGAAGAGCACCAAAGCAGAGACATGCACGCACGCAGGCATGCACACAAATACTCGCCTTGCCTCTTCAAATGTGTGATTGGAGGAATGAAGCTCGGCTCTCTCTATATGAATCACGCGTCAGAAGAGAAACCAAGTGCCGCAAGCACCCGAAGAGAGGAATTGAAGGAAAGCGGAGCGTGAGAGATGAGATCGACTTTCTACACCGTGTGTTGAAAGCGTGCTCTGCGATGGTATGCTTGGATACCAAGCTGGATAAGTCCTCCACAACCTCTGTTCCGAGAAACTCGAATCAACGCGGGTGAGAGTGAGGACGGAAGTTGCACGCGACACCCCCATCCCTCGAACTGATTAGGAACTCCACTTGA
>NC_025856.1:169224-202424 GCF_000755165.1 Leishmania panamensis | reverse complement strand
GAAGACCCGAGCCTCCTCGCCAGCAGCATCTTCTGGCGAGCATATCGAACGACTGTCCCCTGAACCACTCGCTGCGCGGGGGAGGGGGAAGCGCCGAATCACGACGTCGCGCTTGCAGATCGCGTTGTCTGGTATTCGGGCCAAGATGGTATCCATCGCTCCAGCCCTGATGCAGTACACGCGAAAACCGCAAACCATCAGCGGAAGGTTGATCCTCCTGTGCTGGGAGGAGAAAGAGCGGCGTTTGCCGGGTAGAGACCTCCCACAACAGCCGTTGCAGGTGTACTGGGATCTCCCATCTCCACTCGCCGAAGTCGATCACTAGCCCGTCGAGAAAAACAAGTAGAAACGGCTTGGCCGTCGTCCTGATGATGTTGTCCTACCTGCACGCAGCTCTCCACATGATTCGGTACACTGCGCAGAGGAGTGGAGACGCGACCCCCTCCCCCCACAACGATGCCGATCAGAGACTCGCTGGGGATGGATAGGGCCTGCTGCGCGGTTCGAGGACCCCTCGCTCCTTTGATCACTGCATCCAGCAATTTGAGGTAGTGGACCGGCTGTCCAAGCTTGGAGGACACGCTGAGATGATGGTGCAGGTATGTGTGCTTGGCAGACGGGGTAGCCTGCAGACTCACCACAAAGGCCGCGGCAGTCTCTTGATCAACAGGGCGGCAGTGGAGCTCGATAAAAGTGGCAGACTTGTTGCCCAAGAAATTGATGGTGCCTCCATGGCCGCTTGGCGGAGAGTCCCTGGTACAGGGCCACAGGCAGCGGTGGGGTGCAGCCTTCGACATAGAAGCAGTGGTGGCGCACTGCTGGCGCGCGATGAACCCACGTGGCGCCCTCAAGTCCCTCGAGGGAGCAAGCTGCCTGGCTTGTTGCCCGAGAAGGGGGCAGCGCGCCTTCCTACGAGGATCCGCGCGAGGCAAACCCCATCGAGCCTCCGCACGAGAAGGGTGGCGCTTGGTTGGCTGCGCTGTCCTCCTCCTCTGTTTTCAAGACGACTTCCCCGGGGTCTGGGGTGGGGTGGAGGGGAGTTAAGCCCCGTCGTCACTGGTGGTCTACGGTCACATCCTCGTCCGTGGCCACGGCCGCCTCGTCCTAGACCGTTTCGACCTCAGAGTCCATTTACCCAACGCTCCGTCTCCAGCTGTCCCCCTCCACGCAGAAGCGGTGGCGGTGGCTGCCTGTTTCCTCTGCGGACTCGCGCCGCTAGTCTTAAATGGAGTCCGTGGACGATGTTGCGTCAAGCGTCTTGCACATCGATGTTGCGAGTCCTCAACTCCACGTTGTACAGCTTGCCAATGTGTGTTGCAACTGTGAACCTGAGCAAGACGTTCCGTGGTGACCATCGACGATAGTGGCCTCACACGAGCATCATGAGCTCGCCCAGTGCCTCGTGGTACGCCTCCATATGTGGCACCTCTTCCGGGGGCAGGAGGAGGGGGGGGGCGGACACACCGCTCCTTTACCTCCAGGTCGAAAAGGCGTACTTCGGCCTACGTCGCCAGCAGTCGGCTCCAGGTCTCAGGGTCGAAAGCATCAAAGCCTCCTGTTGCGTCCCCGCCACCGGGATCTACGTCTCGGGCAATATAGGCCGACAGTCCCCAATCCCCATCCTTGGAGTGGCACCCGGACCCGACATCTGGTGAGTCAGAAGTGTCGCCCGCGTCGGAATCCCGCGGAACAGGCGCTAGATCTCGAGCGCCCCTCCCCCCATGCCGGGAATAATGACTGTACTGTCTGACTACCTGCTGCTGTGGATGCTTTGGTTTCCACAGCCGCTACCCCCCCCTCCCCCACCGTGGCCTCTGTCCGTCCCTGAGGTCGCGCTTTGAGAGTGCGCCAGGCTGCTAATCGTCTGCGCTGCTGAGGCCATTGTCAGCATGCGCCTTTTGACAGCTGCTGGGTTGCCTCTTCCGCTGCGTCCCACAGGGGTGCCAACACGATGGCCATGCTTGTCGCCGCCGCATCTGCCTTGCCACTCAGTGCTGCGGTTTCGGCTGCCGCTTCCGTACGCTGCGCGTCGTGTTTCTGCAATTCTCACAGCATCCCACAGCAGCGGCCCCCCCTGCGGAAGCCTCAGGCATCCAGCCACCCAGTCCCACATATCGATGCTCCCCTACAGCCTGCTGATGGCCGCTCCTGTTCCATGCCACAAAAAGAAAACATCTCCTCGGCCTACCTCTTGCCAGTGTGTCCACGTCGCCCCACATCTCTTCCCCACAGAATGTCGGGCTGGGCGGCCCAGTCGTTGATGGTGTTCATCGCAGCCCCCCTGGTGCCTTACGACCCACCGCGCACATCCCCATCACCGTTTCAGGTGATGCCTGCTTCATTGGCCCCAGAGCCGCAACGGATGGTAGAGCGCTCTCTAGCCGTGCCGTCACGCCTGCAGCGCTGCAGCGTATCCTCGTGGAAATAGATGATGCCGATTCCTTGCCTCCCCTCTCCACTCGCGGAAGGATTCCGGAGTGAGGAACGGATGGGGGTCAGGGACAGCGTGGCTGCGCTGCACAAGCACATCAGAGGCGCTACACGCCGGCTTCTGCCTTGGAATACTCACCTCGTTTGTGGAGGGGAGGGAAGTACTGGAAGCCACGTGCAGTTAGCTTCTACAACCAACCTATGCACTGTGGGTCTGCTCGATGTAGCACGTCATCGAATTTAACGCTCAATGGCGTCTGTAGTGATGATGGGCGTTCTGTAGGGTTGATGGTGAAAGAGAGGGAGGCGCCCATGTGCATGAATACATACACGCTTCAGCTTCCACTACTGCACAAGAGGCTCATTTTGCTCTCCGACAGCAACAGAAGAGGAGGGGAAGAGAGGGAAGAGAGAAAGTGAGCTATCAGCGGGCATTCATCGATATGAACGAGTTCACTACCTTCATAGAGAAAAGGACAACCACGACTCGGAAGGGTGGGGAAGATAAAGAGGAGAACAGAAGTTTGCGTGTGGAGGGGGGTGTTATTGAATGTGTGCTTTTTCCTTTGCTTTCGGTCATGTCGATTTTCTGCCGTACAACACGAGATATGCTTCACCCTGCCGCCGGGCTTCCACAGGGCCGGCTGCGTGGTGCGAGGCGGCCCTAGACGCGCGTTGCGGCAACGCGGAGTCGCCGGAACACGTCCACCGCCTCAAGCTCTACGCGCCACCGGCCCCGCAGGCCGCCGCACAGCCGCCCCCCAGCACGCCCACCGCCGCGTGGCGCATCTGCCGCGGCGCTGCGCAAGCCCCCACGCCAGCAGGCAGCGAGGACCGGGCGGGGGACGCCCGAGTCGCGCCGACGCACTGCCCAGCTCGCGGGCTGTAGCAATCCGACCTCGCTGCGTCGTAGGTGCCTGGCCTTGCCTCCACCAGAGGTGGCTCGGCAGCGGCAGGGATGGGGGGCTGCTTCGGCTTCCCAGCACGCACTGTGGGGGCCCCGGGGCTCTGAGATGTCACGAACTGCGGGGTCCTCTGGTCATGAGGCAGGGAGAACAGGAGCAAACGCAACGAATATATATATATATATATAGCAAAGTATCACGATGAGCCAAATGCCACACAGATGCGAATCGGTTAATATGAATCCAGAGAAATGACAAACAAAAAAAAAGGAAAGAACCGTACAAGCAACACCTGCCGTCAGTCAAAGGCCTTCTTGTGTTGGCTACCTTCTTTGATGTGAAAGGGAAAAAAATGCTTAAAGTGGCATTTCTCCCGCTGTGGTGCCGTACTCACGAGCGGGAGGAAGACAGACAGAGAAAACATAAAGGAAGAGACATCGAAAGTCATCCGTGTCATTCTGCACGGGTGGCTCCCAGGACCGGAAAGTAGTGCCTCTTCACTCTCCTTTCTTTTTTTCTCTCCTTCGCGTCACCCTTCGCTACCATCTCACTTCGCACGCACACGCAGAAACGAGAGAACGACACGCACGCAACACTACTTTTTGCAGCTGAAGAAGACAATGACGAAATAGAAGGAAGCACATTAACGAAAAGGAAAGTGAATAAACGAATTAGAGGGGAACGGTGCTCTCTTTGTATCCGGCGCCACTCCTCTTCGAGGCCAATATCCACCACACACACACACACACTCTCTCTCTCTGGGTGTCTGTGTGAACTCGCGCGCGTTTGTCTTCCAGCTCGGTTCTCTTCTCGCCACTTTGTCGTCATATTCACAGCTCTTTGCAAGCAGAGAAGCTGAAGCAGAAGAAGAACAGGTGGAGGACGAGGGCAAAACTTGTAGGGGAAAGCGACGCGTGGACGGCACGGTGGGGCACCCATAAGCAAAATCATGAAGCAAGTGTGCCCGTCACCTTCTGTAACTTCATCCCTCTTCTGCATCGCCCGAAGAGAGAGAAGCCACATGGGCTGGCGAAGCGGGACGCGGAGGCGTATCGCCATTTCGTTCAACTGAATGGAAGTACCTCAGCCAGCTGAATGAGCGAGCCGACTGCACAGCCAATCAGGAGACACGTGCCTGTCAACTGACCGGCCATGGCCCGCTCACCATCGGTGGTGAGGCTCGGCGTCGCAGGGCTGTAAATCATCGAAAGCGCCCCAAGGAAGCCGTTCGACGCACCCATGATAATCGTGAACACGTACGCCGGCGCCTTCGACGGGATCTTGTGCGTCGCGCACAGCAGCAGCAGAGGAATGAAGATGATACGGGCAATCGAGCCAATCAAGATCGCCTTCCTAGGTGGCCACAGGCGCCTCCACAAAGTCAGCAAACGACCGATGAGGTCAGCAAAGTTGTGCGCCGCGATGATGAGTGTCGTGAACCAGCCGTCAGCACTATCCACAGCGAGAATGATACCGGGGAACACAAGATACGTGACACAGAAGGTCAGGAAACACGCAATCATCATCGGGTAGATCTTCTTGACGACCGGCCACAGCCTCACCTCCTGCAGCAGCTCTGCCGTCGTCAATACGCCATCCTCGGCAGCAAGGAAGTCCGTGCTGCTCTTGTCGAGGTCATCCTTTGTCGGTGCCTCAACCTCACCCTTGACCTCGTCGGGGGACTCCTCTGGATGCGCACAGTTGTCTGCCTCCGTTTGTGTGGCAGTCACCGCAGCGCCATCGTGGCTCTGGGGCACAGGAGTCAATGCCCTCGTTGGCCCCGCCTCAAAGTCCTCCCTGGTGGTGAAGGCGCGGTCGTCAGAGAGGGCGTTGGGGTGGTGGTGCGCCCGGTCGCCGCTCACTGCCACATCGTCGTTGCTCATCCGCAGCACCTCTGCGTTCTCCTCAGATTCAAAATCGGCCACAAAGCAGCCGGCAGCGATGTCCTTTGAGTCGGTGGCACTGTTTTCGCCACACGCACCCCCATCGGTCACCCTCTCGACACTCCTGCGCCGGCGGTAGATGTTCGCCCACGGACCGCGGCTGGAGCGGAACTCAGCAACGTAGAGCCGCGCATATGGGTTGCACAGCAGAGCCGCGAGGAGCAGTCCGGCAACGAGGATGATGCCTATCGCCAGGCAGAAGTAGATGAGGGACTGCCACAAGACGGCGCTGTAGCTGTCAGTCATGCTTGCTTTCAAGATTATCTGCAGTAAAGACACCAGCACCCCGCAAACTGCCGAACCGATCAGCATGCCAGTCAGGATAGTCGGAGGGCAGGGACCGAAGAGGGCGTATCCGGTGTTCTCGAAATAGGCACGAGCAGCTCCGCCGAGGTATGCTACGACCATCATTGCCGCTATTGCATTCTTCTCGGACACGTGCGTGTGAGGCATGATGAGGATGACGAGAAGCTCTATAATCATAATCACGCAACTCACCTCAAGGCGAAAGAGCAGCGAGAAGCGGCACATAAAGGAAGTCAAGTTTGTCGGCTCATGAATCGCCTGCACCACTATGGTGACCATCGTGTAGAAGCTCAGAATGTTCTTCCAAAACACAGGTGAGCGCGGCTCTGCAGCACTGCTCCCAGCAAGGTACTTGTAGTACTCGAGCATGAAGCTCGGGGCACTGTTGATAGCGTTGATGCCTATCACCATGGTCACCCCGACCACAAGGCTGGTGATCATCATGACCACCTGCGGTAGCTTCGATGTTGCTTCCATTGCGCCTTATATGGGAGGGGATATTTACAGGGGTCGCCCACTTCCCTTGTGTGCACAGCCAAAACGCGGTGACTGCAAGAGGGGTGTTGTGAATTACGCACCGAAGCAAAGCAGCACCGAAGCAAAGCACACGTACAAGGGGGAGGGGGGAGAAGAGAGAGACAAGTACAGGAGAGACGAAGCAGAAAAGGGGGGAGAAGCACTCAATCAATAATATGAAGCCCTGCTATGCGGAGAAATTGGAAAAAGGAAAACAGAGGTGAGAACAAGGAAGAGCCGTGATTGGAGCGAAAAACGAAACGTCCCAGTAAAGTGTTAGAGAGAGAGTGTGTGTGTGTGTGTGTGCAACAGTAGAAGAGAGAGAGTCAAGCAAAGGTACGTGCCCGGGTGCTAGCGATTGTGGGGAAAAGCAGAAGTGGGGGGTGGCGCCCTAATGAACCACACATCCCTCTCAGTTCTTCTTCACGCATGGGCAAGTGTATGTGTGTGTGTGTGGGTGAGTGTGGATGTATGGGGGTGTGGGGGTGTGGAGAGGTGGGGCGGAGTAACGTGCAGCAGAGAGGAGGGAACGCATGACCAGACACAGAGTTGGAGACGCAAGAGAGTACGGGACGGGGACACCAACCACCCCACTTCATCCTACAATCAAAAGCCTAATATCGGAACGTGGGAGATAGAGGAGGTAGTGGGGCCGAGTCGTCGTAGAAGTCCCAGAGTGTCCCACTCTGCCTACACACACACCTGTATACCTATGTGACTGAAGTGGTTGCGAGGCTCGCAATCCATCTTCCTGTCACCACTTACATCTCATCATTGGTGTCTATTTTGCTATTTTTTGTGGAGTGCAGCCCAACAGAAGTACGGGCGGCGTTGCACACTTTTTGCCGTTGAATGTGCCGATTTTCTGCCGTACAACACGAGATATGCTCCACCCTGCTGCCGGGCTGCACCGACGCACCGCCGTCCAGGACACGACCGCCAACATCCGCAGCGATGCACCGATCCGACCTCGCTGCGTCGTAGGTGCCTGGCCTTGCCTCCACCAGGGGTGGCTCGGCAGCGGCAGGGATGGGGGGCGTGGGGGACTGCTTCGGCTTCCCAGCACGCACTGTGGGGGCACCGGGGCGCTGGGACACCGCACATTGATGTGTGCCTCCTGGAGTGGTGTGATAGTCAGGACAAAAAGCGGAGATGTGCTGACACGGGAATGGGGAGTGGTGGGCGGCACCCTAAATAACATGCCCACACGTGACAACAAAACACACACACGCGAGCGAGGAGGATAGGAAGCATAATCTGCTACGAATGGGGGAACCTTCCACCTGCATCACCGTCGCACTATGGCGGCAAGCAGCGCTCAAGATGCTGGCGGACATCCGCAATAACACGCTTCACCCTTTCATCATCGTAGATGGCAATTTGGTCAGTGAAGCTTGGATAGCGAAAGGCGTTTACCATCCGCGCTGCTGACAGCAAGAGCTCTCGTTCCTCCGCCGGATTCGCAACCGATGGGCCAAAGCACACGTCGATCGGTGGAATAATGACGAAGTGATATTGCATAGCCCGCTCAAGGATGAGGACTGGCTGCGTTGGCATAGAAGCAATCACCCACGGGCGGAACTCGATGACGGTGCGGCAGCGAGGCGGGGAGCGTTCCATCCACATTGCATGGCCGATCCCGAGCCCATGCATGCCCACCACAATGTCCGCGTAGCGGCCTAGGTGATACTGCTGTGCAGCCGTGTGGTTTTCCAGGTATACTTCCTCTACCCGAAACCCCGCCTCCCGCATCCACTCTGCGTAGCGGGACGCATTGGCGATCAGTCGGGTTGTGCGGTGTACAAATAGAGCTCGCGGTCGATACGACGGCGACAGTGGAGAAGCCACGTAGGCGCCGAATCCCCACAACGTCGAGGTCCACGAAAGCGACGTGTGCTGCAGTCGCAGTCGCTCCATCTTCTGCACAGATCGATTTACACCGTACGGTGAGGCCCGGAACTGCCGGGCAGCCCAATCCTGAATGCCGTAAAGCATGTCACGCTTCAGCACAGGAAGACGGTGTGTAGTCACGAGGAGGGCGTCGCAAAAACACACAGTGGGCGCAGTGGCCAGAGACTCTCGCGGCGGTGTCTCCCGCGATGCCGGTGCGGGCGCCACCGCAGCCGTTGCGTTGACCTCGAGCTCTGCACAATGACGGGACGTCGTACGCAAAAGAAACGAGCTGTTGTACGGAGACCCGTGGGCAAGCTCCGGCGACGAGAATGCGTTCGCTAACGCCGCGCTTAGCTCCATCTTCCCATGTGTGTCCCCGTGGCGGTCCGCCCAGTTCGACTCTGGCTGATGTAGCAGTACCGTTTGGGTAGGGATGCGCAGCAGAACGCCATCCTGCCAGGTTTGGTAGGTGCTGTGGAGCGCCTCAAGGGCATCAGTGACGAGGTGGAAGAAGTGAGTGGCAATCCACGCTCCACGAAGAAGCACCGCCATCGCTGGCACAACCCTCACTACAGCGTCAGATGCGTGAGAGGACGGTGGGGAGAGCAGGTCATCCGTTAAAGAAAGAACTTCCAACTCAGCGGCCTGAAACTCGGCAATCCCTGCACGGATGGGCGCATCTGTCAGGTAGATGCGCCCAGAACGGAGGCACACCGGGCTTCCAGTGGCAGTGTAGCTGGCGTTTGCCAAGTAGCGCGGCGAAACTGAAACGCTGAACGCGGATGTGTTTGACGCGCTTGCCTGTTGCCAGCTAGCGGTCCTCCATGAAGGCCTCTCTGCCACGCGCGCCGCACAGTAGGCCGAGAGTCTTTCTACACTGTTCATCCTCCCCTCAGACGCGCCACCGTTGAGCATAACCCATTCTGGCCTGAACGCGTATGGCTGTGAAGGTGTAGTCGCTGAAGACGTCTGGAACATCAGCGCGTAGATGGCCTCGAGGGGGTCTTCAGCGAAGCGCTTCGCCGAGAAGACAAGCTCCTCTGTCCGTAGACAGCGGAAGCGATGATGAGCTTCGTTGAGTCCTTGCTGCTTCCGAAAGACCGCCACGCCATCGCCGTACCAGTCCCATCCCCACCCTTGTGTCTGTGTCAAGACTACACAGCAGAAGAAGAAACAAATCGTGGCGACACCGAGCACGCAGGAAAGAGTGCGGAAACGGCGTACGCCTCTGCGAGCGCGCCAAAACCGGTGACGCAGTGAGCCACAACTGAACGCCCCAAACACCCTTGCGGAGGAGGAGGAGGATGGTGGTGGGTGAGGCGCAGGAGGCGAATGCCCCCCTCCTTGCTTGCGCATCGCCTCCAACGTCATCCTGCTGGCCCAAAAGAAACAAACAAACTCATTGATACACGTCGTGAGCGTCTGTGTCTATGTGCAGTGGTGTAGCAGCAGAAGTCAAGATTGTGGAAGTGAAGGGCGCGCCACTGCCATTCCGCTCCGCCGCCACGTCTGCAGTTGCCTTGGTAGTGAAGCAGCAGCCGTGATACAGCCTGGGAAGAGAGAGGAAGACATACATTCTTTGTGTTACCTGAAGAGAGAGAAGAAGATGCCTCGTGTAAAAATCGACATCCTCCCCTTACAAAATGGAAAAAAAGCGCATCAAGATTCAGCCACTGGTCCCCACCACCGCCCGTTCAGCATAGCATCCACCCCGCCAGTAGAGAAGATGGTGCATTCCACTACTAAGATACTGTTCTGTGTAGTAGTAATACCAGCAGTGAGCATCGCCTTACGTGGCGCAGAGGGCTTTTCACGTCCAGAAAGCGAGCCAGAGACTCCGCCATCGAGGTGCCAGATACCTCTCGAATGTCCCCCTTCTCGCTCTTGCGTGAACGGCAGTACACGTGTTTTCCTTTATTTTCATCTTTGTATCCAACAACAGAGAGAGAGACACACACAAAGACCTGCACCTGCGCACGCACGCACACCGTCTCTGGGTGTGTGTGTGGGGGGGGGGGGGTCTTAGTTACTCGGAGGTATGGAGAAAAGAGGCACGCCTTGCTCAAATCCCTATGGAGAAATGCAGGTACGCCCGGCGTAAGTTCAGTATGCGCAACCTCAACACTTACTGTGGGCACCCTTGGTCATTGAGTCGCTACAGCCCCTCCACTCTCCATAGGCTTGCTGAAGGTTTGAAAAGGCATCACTCTTGGTCAAGGTCGTGCATGGCCATCCCAACGACATCCAGCTGAATAATATCTGTGCGGGCATTCAGCAGCATACCTAAATGCGGCGTTGTGCGCCCCATATCGCCATGCACAAACTCCTTCACATACGTTCCAGCCTGGGTCTCGAGATCGAGCAGGAACCAATGCGGGTTGAGGGGTGTCAGCCTCATCGAGTGAATCAGCCGCGGCCGCCAATGCAGTGAGCGGCGGTGCAGCACACGCAGGGGCGTCTTTTGCTGGATCGACAAGTCCTTCATCGCGTGAATAGCACGCACGTGAGGATCGGCTGCCGCGTCGTTGATGGCACGGCTGGACCAGATGACACAGCGATACTGCTTCACCTTGCTCTCCGAATGACGGGCCAGGCGGACGGTGATGTCCGCATTCGTGTGTCGCAGTTGACTCACTTCTATGCTGCCCTCGTAGCTGGCGGAGATCAGCGCCTCAAGGCAGCGCAGATCATCCTCGGTAAAGCGCTCACGGATCGGCGAAATGAGCTCCAGCACAAACGGCCTCCCCTCACCGAGCATCCGCACATCCACGTCCTCGCGACCGGCGCTGTGAAACTTGTAGCGCTTGTAGCCAAAGACGAGAGCGGATGAAGCGACAGGCGGGGCGACAGACTGCCAGCGTGTGGCGTGGGTACCGCGCTCTACCATCACAGATGCAGCTGACGCCAACTTCCCTTCCTCACTGGTGAGCAACACCGGCGACGCCGGGGCCTCGGGAGGTACGGCAGGCATATCCGGAAAAAAGAAAGGCAGCACCGGGTTTGCAATGACCTCCTGGAGAGAGAATGAGCCAATGCGCTGCCCATGCAGAAACCACGGGGACTGTGACATGTTGCGCATCATTTTGCGATACCTCCCCATGAGGTAGATGTTCTTGTGATGCACTTGGAAGGAAACCGTGGCTGCCTGTCGAGCAGTCGCTCGACAATCCTCTTGGCGTCCCTCGGCCGCTGCCGTCGCTGTCCCTGGCATCCATCCAGCCTTGGTGAGATACGGAACTACGTAGTCGTAGATAACACTATAGGGAAGCACTTCGGTGGAGCGGTTTCCGCAGTATGCGGCGGGCATGTGCCCCTCTGTGATCAGGCCCTCTGTGGCGTGATGACGACAAAACACATCGCTAACGAGGCTCTCGCTCGCCCCGCTGTAGCGAAACGCTTGCAGCGCCACAAGAGCAGGCCTGGTTGCACCGCAGCCTGGCGCAGCAGCCCGAGAAGAGCTCACCGGCTCAGAAAAAGCGGCAGTCTCCTCGGTTCGTGCACGTTTGACGACGGCCTCTCCTCCAGCGGCCCCCCTCCTCCCCGCCTCCCTCGTACTATCCAACAACGCTCCAACAGCCTCAACATACACGGCAAGCCCAGGAAGCTGCGCGGTTCGCGAACTGGCTGCCGGCAACACGCTTGAGGCCGCTACACTGTCATGCGAGTCCAACAGATAGGGGAGAATGCGCGCACGCAGGTCGCTCATGTAAAAGTCTTTGAAATTGTTCAGCTCCTCCTTCACAATCGATGACGGTAACGGGCGTTCTGTGCCGGTCCCGTTGAGGTCGAAGTAACGGATTGCCACAGCCAGCCATGTGAAGGTGAAGCTACGGTTAATGTTGACGTTGATGGTGATGGCTTCAGAATCGTAAAACGGGCTTGTCCGCACTGCAGCAGCCGCCAAGGGGGCGTGAATGAGGTCAATGAACTGGTACAGCCCCATGCACGCAACGCACAACCATGTTACTGCGTATGGGGGGGCAGAATCCCCGCCGAGCATGCCATGCGCCGTCGACTCCGCGGCTGTGGGCCCGTTTACTTTGGGTGTCCCAGTTGGAAGTGGTGCTTTCAGGTCGCCTGCCGTGGTGACAATCGGTTGTAGAGCACCGCAAAAGTAGCGACGTACACTCTTAGGCGTCTCGTGGACGAGCGTGAACAGTGGATGATGGGCATCGTCCAGCGTCGGCAGTGTGTCATCAGAGAGGGCAGAGACAGGTTCGGATGCGAGGGAAGGCTGAAGCTGTCCCATCGTTCGGGGAGGGGGGTAATCAAACAACATTGACATTCGAAGAGCACACTGGTAGCATAGTGCATCTTTTGGCCAGGTAGTGCTGCCAGGTGCTGCAGCCACAGCAGCCACAGCAGACATGAGGTTTGTCAGCGTACCAAGAGACAGTGAAATAGCGGCTTGCGCAACAAACCAGAGGCGCAAGTATATGTGCGCGGGCGCGTGGGTGTGGGTGTCCTTGTGCGGTGCGCACCCTAACCAGAGAAGCGTATTCTAGATCAGGGCGACTGTGTTGACGTTTGTTGTGTGCATGTATGGCCGTGTGGGTGTTGCAAAGACGAAAAATTGAAAGGGCACAGAGTGTGGGTGTGTTACAAGACATCAGCATGGAGCTCACGTCTGTGAGCTGACAGCAGTGTCGCGATGCTTCGTTCTTTTCGAGCCCATCCTGTCCCACTCGAGCGGGAACTTGACCAAATCGCGAAAGTGATCAGTGGCGTACCGCCTCCTTTGCGTGGGGTATTGACTTGCAGCGCACGAGCAAGAAGAGCCTAAACGAGCCTTCCGGTTCCGTTAGGATTTCCTCTGCGTTGTTTGGGCTCTGCTTGACGCTGTTCGTAGAATTTCCTCCATTATAGACCTATGAGGTAAAGCTAGAAGCGCAACCCCCCCCTCACTTACCACCTTCTAAGATCACAGCTTCTAAAATAGGTTTTCATGGCTTAGCCAGGAGCGAGAAAGAAGCAGGTGAATTGAACACACGTTGCGCACACGCTGCTTTAGCAATGTCACCCTCCACCTGGCTCTTTGTCACCGCTTTGCAAGGGCACTGCATTGCTGCCGATCCCGCCTCCGCTCCCCCGGCCTTCTTTCGAAAACACGTCTCTCGTGCATTCCAGCTCGTGATAACGGTCAAGCAAAACAGAATGCACCAGGAACTAGCGCTCCTGTAGCCTAGCATTACCCATGCAATACGCTCCCGTCCTACCGCACAAACACAAGCGTGTGTATGTGTGTAGACGCGTGCAGAGTACCTTCTCGGTGCTATCCGTCTCTTCTACCCTCTCTCTTTCTCTCCGCACTGCGCGGTTACCCAGGCTTTAGTAAACACGGAGTAGAAGTCGAGCACAGCTGTGGGCCAAAGGAGAAGAGCGGTGAAAGGCTTCCATATATTGCAGAAGGTGCGCGCGAAGGCCTGCAGAGCAAAAGAAAAACGATGTTTTTCTTTTCTTTTTGATGGTAAGGAGAGGAGGAAAGCCAAAAGTCGCTGGTGCACAGGCTTTCCTCCGACACACACGCACACACGCACGTGCACACGAGGAGTGGCACGCGTCCCTTTCTAAGTGAATAAAAAAGATACCAGTTCGACTTGCTTCCTGTTCCACTGCCGTAGACTAACAGGCATACGCAGAGGCACACGCGTGAAGGCCCTCGCTTTATGTCCATAGAAAAGCTCGGCGAGCGGTCCGAAAATAGCGTTATTCGACAGCAATCAGAGAGAAAGAAATGAAGAGTAACCTGAAGTCCCAACGGTGCCTGCCGTTTCGCGTTAGGAAAAGCACAACAGCTGCAAAAAGGGTTAAGAAATCTCTCCATGGGGAAGGGGGGTGAAGCCCATCACCGCTGCGGCATGAGTCCGTGCACACGAAAAGAGAGAAAAATCAATCGAGAGCAGCTAAGGAGCTGATCTCATGCGTCTTTCCACATTTTTTTACTATCAGGGTCTCACAGGCGCACAGTTGGTCATCCGGACGACCTCTATTCTCTTGTCGAGAGAGGAGCGTCATTCGATGCACGGCGTGTCGCAGCCGTATCCTTATCGTCGCTACCATTGCTGTGGGAGTTGGCTGGAATTGTAGTGATAAAGGTGACGATACGGCCAGCAAAATCGTGCCGGTGAAAAAAGTGGCAATATACAAACGATACCAGGCAGGAGCAGGCGACGACCGCCACGCACAAAATAACAGTGAGTTTTTCCTGGAAGAGAGAAATAATGGTGAGGACAATAGCCGACGCCACGGCTACGCCCATCATGAGGTGCAGTCGCCAGCCGTCAAATGGAATGCGGAAGGGTCTCGGCAGGTGTGCGTACAGTTGGCGAAAGCGGTAAAATGATATTACGATCACAACAACGCGAATGCCATAGAGGCACTGATCCACAAGCACCAAGGAGCCGAAGCTCAGCACTGTGGAGA
Organism: Leishmania panamensis; assembly: GCF_000755165.1. Lineage (NCBI taxonomy): Eukaryota > Euglenozoa > Kinetoplastea > Trypanosomatida > Trypanosomatidae > Leishmania > Leishmania panamensis. Next base: position 188,008 of record NC_025856.1, on the reverse strand, counting down.
AAAGACCAGTGAGGACTGTGTTAAACGTCAGCGTCCAGTGGTATGTCCCGAACCGCTCGTTGCGCCGAGAGAACCACACACCCAACTTTCCTGGAAAGGCCTCTGTGAGCGCAATCCCCGAAATGATGCTAGTCGTTGTGCACAGGGCTGAGAGTGTCAGCCCGAACGCTGAGAGAACGCTACCCACAACAGTAATAAACTTGAGAACGTCACCGCCCACCTTGAACGACACCACAGTCCAGTACCCTGTCTTCCACTGCGACAAGTCAAGCGGTTCTCTTGATACGCTGGCGCCCGTTATGATAGGGGGTATGTAAGTGATGATGGCGAGTCCGATGAGTGAGACGAGCGATCTGATGATGGTGTGCTCCGAGTCCTCGACCTCTTCCACGACTGTCCCAGCTTGCTCCAGTCCAGAGAGGCACCAGGAGGCGGTGGAGATGAACGTGGTCCACTCGACGGATGCAGGGATGTAGCCCACAGCTGGCCAGTTCACGTAAAACCCGGTGGTCAGCTGCTGCTGAAGAAACATGAGAATGAATGGGGCCACCGTGAGAATGGTTAGCACCACACTTGTCACACCAACCGCCTCCACTCCGAGGAGGTTCAGGCCATACGCAAATAGCAGCATGCCCAGTCGCAGGCACTTCGCCCCTATATCGCTGCACCTGACGGATGTGCACAAATACTCGGAGAACAACGTTGGATAGAGAGCATTGTCGACGGCTATGTAGATAAGCGACATGATTGCCATGGAGAGGTACACACTCCGGTGAAACGACAGTTTGATCCACATGAGGAAGCCGGCGTTGGACGGCACCGCAGATGCCAGCTCTGCCACAACTAGCATAATTGGACCTCCCATGATCACAGGAATGATCATAATAGAGATAATGGTTAAGAGCACGCCGCCGCCCATTACCGATTCCTCTATCCCGTAAGCTCCGCTGATGGTAAATGTGTACATCAGGCCCGTTAGAAGCATGGTGGAGAGACCCTTACTCTGTGGCAACGCTCTCTGCGGCAATGGCGAGTCAGGTACCTGGGCATCGTCTCTCTTTACAACAACGAAAGAACCGCTACAGTTGCCAGCCTCGGCTGAGTTTTCCTCTCTGGCAGCACCACTCTTCCGACTCTCCTGCAAATTGAGGGTTGCATCGATGCGGGAAGCGATAGGAGTGAGCTGGCATCCCCCCAGCAAGGCAGGGCGGTGAAGATGACTACGTGGTGGGTGTTCATAGAACTGCCGAATTATCGAGCTGGGGTCATCGTAGCTCATTCACAAAAGGAATGTCAAAGGAAACACGACAGAAAGTAGAGCAACCACAGGGAGAGATGAGGTAAAATGTAATGATAATCAAAGGAACGACAAACACAATAAGAGAGTGACGGCGAGAAAGCGCGTATGCAGAAGCGAGCACGAGCAGAACAAAAGAAAGGAATGACCCCTACGCCCGTAAAGAGTCGACAGTGGTGTGCGTGAAAGAGGACGAAGCCGGTAAAGAACAGCAGAAGCCCTACAAAAGGCGCGTGTATGGATAGAGGTGGGGGAGGAGGAAGTATGACCCTGAGAGAAGCTGGACGATGACGAAGAGTGGCAGTGCTCGTGGAAAAAGCAATGGATAGACACACACAAACAGCTGTTGTGAGCAGTGGGGGGGGGCACTCAAGTGCGCTGTGTGTATATGTATGTGTGTCTTCGCGTGCAGATTCGTCGTGCTCCTGCAAATCCGGCAAACGAGCGAGTGGGCAAACGAAATCGTACTCGACCTAACAGGTATAAGGTAGGCGCAACAAGGCTGTCGTGTCACAACTACCCCTAACCTTACGAAAGGAAAGGGCCAAGAATGAGAAATATGGAAAGAAGCCGCACACGTACAGAAAGGATCAACGTAGAACTGTTCTCGTCGACAAGGTTGAACGCGCCTTCTTATTCTATGTGGTCAAACCAATCCAAGAAAAGCGCGCCCTCAGTTATCAGCAGTTTGGGGGGGGGGGGGGGCAGAAAATGTCAGAAACGCAAAATGGAGGCACTGCAACCAGCGCAGCACGAAAAGAGAAAAGAGGTAGCCTGTAGTCGTAAATATAATAAATGCACCATGTGAAAGAAGAAAGCTATACGGCGGGATACTGCCTCTCTTAGGGGTAAGCTGGGTGAAAAGCCATAGAGATGACATGGAGGTACGGAGACGAAGGTGAGAAAATAGAGTAGCCAGTAATGGTTAAAGGTCAGAGAAGGGCATCACATCGAACCAACCGAAAGAGCATCGCGGTGATCCTACACCTTGAGCAAGAATATATTACCCATGAGTTCGACTCTCTCCCTCAGCTTGATGGGAATACCTCGTTAGAAATTGCCCATTGTGATTTTCGCCTCTGCGAGGATAAGGGAAAAAAGCATGCATAACAATGCAGCTGCCTTGCTCGCACGGATGTGTGGTCCAACGCATAACTTCATCTAAGCGGAAACACAGATGTGCCGACTACTGTATAAAGTTAATAGCGTATTCACATTGTTCCAGATTGCTTGCTCTACAGGTAATGTGATGAGTGATCTCGCTTTGTCCCCCCTCCCCCCCCTCCCTGTTGTCTTATCGTTTTTTTTTCGCAAAAAGAGCCAGAGGCGATGGGGTTTCTTTTGCATTCCTCCCTACGCATGGTGAACATTCCCACTAAGCACTGGAAGCAAAACTAGAGGAAAAGACAATTCCTCAGGTTTTTTTTGTCCGTTGGCTTTTTGTTGTTGTTGGATATGTCGCCCGCTCGTTTGTCTGCTACAAATCAAAGAACGCCTAATAATAATGACGATCAGCTGTAAGAACACAGGTAAAAAGAGTGAAGTGAGTAAAAGAGGACTAGCTAGAAACGTCCAATACGTTCAACAATCAAGGTGCAATTTCTAGCTGAAAGATTCACATCAGCCTTCTCTTTCTTCTAGGTATCGACTACAGGTGCATGGAAGTGTGTGTGTGGTGATGTATATCCTGCTGCGTTATGCGCCTCTGAGTAGCTTTGTCAGGTGCTCCTGGCTCCGTCTTTGCTTCTGCAACTGCACTAGGCCCTACTGACGAAGAGGATGATTGCGGGGGTGTGCGCAAGGGCCAATAAAACGGCTCAAAAGCAACACGTTGATGCCCTACACTTCGAGAAGGAGTAGAAAAGAGACACTGTCGTGTTTCGCTTCATGTAGGCTGTGCTCCGTGAACCTTCGCTTGCTGTTCTGCCTATCGACATGACAGCGTCTTCCTCTTGGGTAGTGTTGAGTGCCCGCACTCTCTGAGAGCGAGACCCCAGCGCAACACGCGCACATGGTATAAGACGAAACCAGCAAAAAGGCGAGACACAAAGATAAAAAAAGAAATACGAGGACGCTTCGCGGTATCCCCCTCTACTGGCCCAAGTGAACATTGGGCACAAAGAGCACCGCAACACGCACCAGCGATCGGGAAGGAGAGAGAAAAGTAGAGAAGTAGCAGGAGAAGAGAACAAACAGTGAAGCGCTGGCCTATGTCCGACAGTGTTAAACGTTATATTCAGATTGTGGTATAAACCCCCGCAAGTACTGTCACATGTTTCGGCGACACACACACACACGAAGAGATTTTTTCGTTCGCGACGTCCCTATTTTCTGCCGTACAACACGAGATATGCTCCACCCTGCTGCCGGGCTGCACCGACGCACCGCCGTCCAGGACACGACCGCCGACATCCGCAGCGATGCACCGATCCGACCTCGCTGCGTCGTAGGCGCCTGGCCTTGCCTCCACCAGGGGTGGCTCGGCAACGGCAGGGATGGGGGGCGTGGGGGACTGCTTCGGCTTCCCAGCACGCACTGTGGGGGCACCGGGGCTCTGAGATGTCACGAACTGCGGGGTCCTCTGGTCGTCAGGGTGCACACGAAAAGAGACGCAAAGAAAAACGAGGAGGTAATGAAGCTCACACGTCGATGGGAAAGGAGGAATAAAGAGGTGCAGATGAAGCATACGCACGTGCATAAAAGCCAAGAGCAAACAAACGGTCCGGCGCCACTAGGCACACTGACTTCAGTCCTCTCTCCCGTTTCACTCCGTCTTCTACGTATCACACAAGCACGCACATGTCATATTTGGACTGTCCAAAGCTTCATCTCTTCTTCCTTTCAACAAAGCCTCTCTGCGACGAGCATAATGGCAGAGCATCCTTGTCTACCTCTAGAAAGGGAGTGAAAAGGAGTTACCGCAGGTGCAGTGATACAAGACTAGCAGCGAGTCCCACCCCATCCTCACCTTAACCACGTTGCAGGATAGCTCAAGTGGTTGTTGTGCACTCGGAGACCGAAAGCCATCAGCGGTACTCCATGGCCGCATAAGCCGCCGAGTGACCCCAACAGATAGCCTCAGTCCACCATCTGCGCGGTTGCAACGCGATGAGCAATCGATTCCACTCGCCTCCCTCGAGCCCTCTAGTTTCGCCTTTCACAACTGTAAGGAGACATTTTGCCTAGAAAACGAGAGAAACCTGCACGTCGTCCTCACGGTGGGTAACGGGAAACTGCTGAAATGAGTGGGGCGATAACATGGACGTGAAACGAAGATTGAACGGGAACAACAGCTTTGAGATGTGTAAACAGAAAGGGGAAAAAAACGAATATAGAATGAAGCATGTCCGTAAAGGAAATAAAATTGCGAAAAAGGCACAACGGCAGTGCGCGTGCACACCCACACGGAGACATCAGTGCTGCAACGCCACCTTTACGTCTCTCAGAAACGGGTGGCTTCTCAGTTGGCGACATGTGGGGCGCTCGACTGGGTTCTCAATGAGGCACTGGGCCAAGAAGCTACGGAATTCACTGGAGATGCTAACCACGTCCAACACGTCAAGGATTGGGCCAAACCCCTTGTACTGGTTTCGGAACACTTGGCTTGTGCAACTGTCACCACCTGCGGCCCTCGAGCCAGCAGCGCTGCTGTCGTGAAATCTGACACGTGGCTTATCGTCGCTGTCAGGATCCAGCGGGGTGCTCGCCCTAGTCAGGTAAGCACTAGAAGCTTCATATGCTCTTTTGACTTCCATGTCGACTAGGCTCTGCAAGGTGTATTTTTGACGGTACCCATTCAGAATCATACTAGGATACTGCCTCTCCAGTGGTCCCCAAGGCAGCGTTCCCGTCGCCATGTGGAACGCCGTGATGCCAAGCGACCATACGTCGTTGCTGGTCAGCGTCGCCATCCCCAGGCAGCTCTCTGGGGACATATAAATAACTGTACCCCCCTCCGAGAAAATACTCTGGTACTGTTTCAGTTGGGCGTCAAGATCCCGCAGAACATCTGCGATGGGCGTAGCCGGTGCAATACCGGTAAAGTCAGTGATTTGATACTTGAAATCAGCGTAGTAGGCACTGGTGTCGTCAAAAATAAGAATGTTGTGCGGCTTTACGTCGTTGTGAACGAGGTTGTGGTCCTCGTGAATGCATTGAAGCGCCGACAGTATCTCCGCCATGCACCGTTTGATCTCTGACTCGGGAAGTGGGCCAGTACGCTTCAGCACATCGGCAACACTGCCCGTGACACTGCGTGCCAACACCAGGTGCGCGTATAGCATCGCCTTCTCCGCTCTGCAGAAGTCAGCTAAGCGTGGAACGTACGTGCCTGCGTAATAGCTGTGTACTATTCCAGGATGCACCATATCCAAGCGCAGCTTCAACGCCAGCTCGTACAAGTTGCGCACCTTGCTCTCTTTCGCATTGAAAGTGACCTCCTTGATTGCGACCGGAACCTTGGCAAGGTACACCTCGCTGCCGTTCACCGTGTCCGTGACAGCCATCCACCCCTCGTAAACCATCGCTGTCGCGCCGCGGCCGAGGTAGAAGCCACCAGTTTGAATGTACACCCGTTTTCCGCTGAAGATGCCGCATTCCCAGTGACCATTGAAGTGCGGGAAAAGGCTAACGTCACGCTCTCCGCTTCCGAGAGCGGTGGGGCTGGTAGCCTTCAGTGCGGTGCTCTGTTTGCTTTGGTCCTTTGCGGCGTTCTCAGATAAGCACCCCAAACCACTTGCGTTGGAGCTACTCTCCGCCTCTACGTGCACCATTGAGTAGAATGAGGCGTCAGAATTGTCATCCATGAAGGGAATGAAGAGGGGTAGATCTTCAGTTCTACCAGAGCTAATGGCGGCGTCCGCTACTAGCCGTTCAACAAGCTCCTCCCTCTTTGTGCTCGCTTCGCTGTGAAGACCGCAATCGTGGTAGTGCGTGCCTTTGTGCGCCGCCGAGTCGGCCACTTCTGTCGATTCCGAAAACCCACACATGGTAAAATCTATAATCTGGGACAGGTGGTAGATGGAAAGTAGACTCTTGTAACGACACTCCTCAAAGACCGCGTACACAGAGGGGTCCATGTTTGTCAGCCTCCCCTGCTGCGCCTCCGAGGGCGGCACTGCTGAAACTCCAACGCCAGTCAGCATAATTCTTCATCCAGACCTGCCACTATCTCGCTTGTTTGCACCTATTTTTGTGTAGACCTTTCCTTCGCTGTGCCACCTCTACCAGACTCAGCAAGATCAGGAAGAAAAAACAAATACGCAAGAAGAAAACAAGACGCCCCTTTGGTGCATGTGCGGCCATCAAGGTGAACTCGAGCGTCTGTGCGAATACAAACTCCAGTAGAGAAGGAGGGATTTGATAAAGAAAAAAAAGAAACAAAACGAGAGAATCCGTTGATTTGCCTTGCAGCTTACCTTTTTTTTTCGTATTCGTCTTTCGCCTTCTTCGCTGAAAGGGTGCAGGAATGTGAAGTGAGAGGAGAGGGGAGGAAAAATAAAATGACGCCTAACAGTGAAAGAACTTAGCCATAAAACCAATGGCATGCACCGAGGAAAGGAGGAAAACAAAAAGAGAAGACATGGGGCAAACAAGACAGAATAATCGTACCTTCTGCCTCCCCCCACCCCTTTTTTTTCTGCCCCATATATCGTATAAGAAGTATATTAGAGGATAGAGAGAGTAATAGCTGAGGATGATGTACAGTCGTGCAGGTGCCTTCACAAGGGCCTGCAGTGAGAGGCATGACGCACGTGGGACAGTCCTGAACGCCTATGGTCACCTCCGATCAACCGAAAGTGTAACGGCAAACGTCATCGTTGGCACATTCAGGGCACAAGTGTTTCTTATTTACTGCTTCAAAGAGGAGATGGTCCATTCACCTTCCTCCTATACTCCCAGGCATGAAGCACAATCTCCCCTAGTCCACCAAACGTACTTCGCTGTTTTCCGCAGCTAGGGGAGGTTGGTGTCGGCCAAGCTCCACGCAGATGCCACGTAGGAGGCGGCAATGGAGCATTTAAAAGGAGAGGTGATTGATGCAGCTCTTCGTTGGCCACGTAGGTGCAAGTGGGGTGGTGGAGCACCGAAAACAACCTGGACGCGTTGTCCGCGTGGAGGTGGAGTGATACCCTTTTCAGAAACACGCCGCACAGCCCCGACAGTCCCGTGGCGATGGCGCGCGCCTCTGCCGCGTCGGTGCTGGTGGGGCGTTGTGGCCACCAACTGCTGAGGATCATGTTTGCCTTCAAAGTTGGGTCGATGCACACCTCACACCCACCGTCTGGAGGCGCGTCGGTACAGATATCGAAAAGGGCTCCGATTCCTGTGTGGCGTGAGACTTCCGTGGGGAATACCCCGTGGTGATCCCCACCAAATTCGTAGCTGCTGCAACGCGCTTGGCGAGGGTGCCATCTCATTCAAAAATGCCACCTGACCCAGATTCAAGCGGGCCAACATCCGCCGCGCTTCTGTCAACGGCCAACAAGAAAACTCGATTGGAATTGCAAGGACGCCTTCTGCAAGCCAAAGTCGCACGAAAAGATGCACCACGTCGTCGATCGCCAACCGTTCGAGCGGGAACGTCAGCGCTAGGTGCTCGTTTGCCTTGGCGCTGAGGGCGAAGGCGGTGTGTTCGGTGGTCAAACTGCACCCCTGCAAAGTTGTACGAGCCTGGCGGTGTTGTATCAGTGTTGTTCAAGGAGGCCTTGGCGCGTCGCGCGCGCCACTGAAAGGCGGCGAGAAAAGCTCCAGCCGCCTCACGCTGGCCGCTCCACCCCAATTTGTCGATCCAAGCAGTCGCCTCCACAGCCGGTTCCACCCATGCATCCGCGCAAAAATTGCGATGGCCTCCAAGAGTGGAAGCGAGGATATCCATGATCTCAGGACCCAGTCACAAACTCATCGGTAGGGTGCGCACCTGCCAAGCGTGTCCGTACAAGTTAGCGAAACGGGGGCGGTGGCGATAACGATGGGCCAGGTATAAGTGGGGAGAAGAAGCCATATCACGCGCTGCACTCCACAGTGCAAGGGCAACGTCCCATGAAGTGTCCGGAGGGGGCCGCGTGGGCCCCATGGCCTTTCGCTGCCACCTAGTCATTCAGAGCGAGCGGTCAGAGAATGAAGCGCAGCTGATCACATGTCTGTTCCCCTTCGACAACTCAGAAAACCGAGCAGAGGTTCGCGTGGGAGACATCGCTCGCAGGTTCCACGCCATCGCAGCGGAGTAGCTTTTCTGCCCAGACTCCATCAATTACTTCGTGCCGTGCATCTTTTCCGATGCGGCGGAATGGGGCGGCCGGACTCCAGTATGTTCTCCGGAGCCTTGAACACCGCCCACGTTTTGTGCTGTTATAGCAGTGCTGCCAGGCTCTCAGTCCCGATGAGGCACGCTACTCTGTGGACGTCCTGCAGGTAGCAGGGCTCACGAAGGTTAAATTCACGGTGCTTGTTGCGTGTCACGCCAGCACCCCGACAAGGTACAACAGGGGAGACCTGCTCCCACCTGCGCCGCGACGTGCGTATCTCTGAAGCGCGGCGGAGGGATGACCCGCTCACTTGAAGAGATTCGGCAGCTGACTGGCGCGTCTCACCTTGATTGTCAGCGCACCAGCGAGGTTGTTTACAAATAGCGCTGCCGCCAGACCCGTCATAAGGGGAGATCGCGCTTCGATGTGCGGTGGTGATAACGACTCCAAAGCGACTCGCACTGCTTCGAAGTCCAGCGCATCCCCAGACCCTGGCGCACCGAGTCGGCGAGGGGTGTGCCTTGACTTCCTGTGCTGTCTTCTGCGCGGCCACTGGCGGTGTCTCGTGCTGCAACTTCAGCGTTGCCAAGAGGAGGTCGTCGTGATTCCCGGCGTCCGATACGACCCCTCGCGCGTTGGAGGCGGTTTCGGTGACTGCCACCTGCGCCTGAGCCAGCGCCCCCGCCAGCCCTGATATACTGCCATTCAGGGCGGCTGTGGCATCGGCTGCCTCCTGGTGCTGGTTGCCAAGGTCGGAAACCAGGGAATTGAGACCGGCGGACATCTGCTGCCGCTGTGTCATGTCCTTAACGCATAGGCGCAAGAGCGGTGTCTCTGTCGGCAAGGCCTGGTTCCGCGGCTAAACGAGAACAGTGTCCATGAGGCGGGTGAGCAAGTGCGTCACACGGGCGTAACCGGACATGGGTAGCACGTCCAGGGGCAGGCCTCGGGCGAGCGCATCTCCGAAATGATAATCGCAGAGGGGGCGATGCGGCCAGCGGGGGGCTCCTCCTTGGTGACGCCCATCACTCCAAACCGCTGGTCACTCTCATTCGTGGCGAAAACTCTCGTCCTGGCTCGGGCGTACTATACCCTACTTGATTGCCAGTGGAGCCGGCGCACCTTTGGCGCCGTTGGTGAAGCCCCATGCCGAAAAAACGCATCAAGAAAGAGGCATCGATAGTGTTTGCATATTCGCGTGCGTATGCGGATCGCGAAGCCTGTGTAAAAGCGCGCAGAGATGTGGAATTCATTTTTTGTGTGTGTCACAGAGGGAGGGCCTGTGACAGAAAAAGGCGAGAGATCCAACTGGCGGGAGATGAGGGGGAATATGGATGGAGAGGCATTCAACATCGGCAATGAGTTATACACTCAAAGAGAAACGAGGAACATCAAAAAGAATAAACTAATAAAATACATGTGAACTACACCTCAAATATACATATATATATAGAGAGAGAGAGAGAGAGAGAGATATTGAAAGCGGCAATAGCCGAGCCACAGGATAGGGAAAGCGAGAAGAGCAGCAGAGGAGCGAAACAGAAAACAGTCGCAACAGTCAAAAACAGAAATAAAGGAGCGTATCAGGGGCCATAGTATAGCTTGAAAAAAAAGGGGATAGAAAAAAAGGGAGAGGAAGAAACTAGACGAACGTATCGATAAAGCACACTCGACATCTCCGCAAGTTGTGCAACGGTGAACACACAAGTGAACCAGAGTGAACAATCAGAGGCAAAGGATATAAAATGTGAAAGAAAAAAGACAGCGCTCAAAGTGCAGATGTGTGTGGAAAGAAAGAAGGAAGAGCAGGGGGTGGGCAAAATGAGAGGGAGGCAGTCAAGCGGTGAGAGAGAAACCGATCACAATATACTCCTACTGAGAATTGCAAGAGTAGCTAGAAGAATCCATACGCGAGTCGTGTATTTTCGCCTGTGTGTATGTATGTGTCCTCAGAAGAGAAAGGTGGAAAAAAGAGGGATAGTCGTCATACACTTCTCCACATACCAGCTGGTGATGGACGTTGTATGTACTACTCACGCTCATTCCAGTTACGGAGAGGAGCAAGCGTATTTGAGAGGTAAAAAGGCGAGTTACTCATCTTGCGCCGCGAATCGACCAATGCCATAAGTGCAGCCATAGGAAGGGGCTAATTGACCAATGAAATACTGTGTGTTTGTTGCCTCGTCAGGTTTCTTTTTCTTATTGGCAGTGCTTGTCACGCAAAGACTATACAACTACGGAAAGAGAGAAAAGGGAAAAGGAGATGGGGATAGGGGAGCTAGCATAACAGAATCATGTCGCCACCGCTACAAACGCGCTATGCAACTCTAGGCAAAAGTGAAAAGCAGGATTCCGGCTATCTCCTCCCGATTGCATAACGTATGCAAGTACAAACTACTGGGGGACGAAATCGTAGTAGTCTTTTCGTCATTTTGTTCGTCTCGCTGTAGTCCGCCTTGCTGAACCCAACTGTTTCGCTCGACAAACGTGAGCTGGGAAAACGCACTAATCGAACCAGCGCCGGCCACCAGACATGTTCGGCACCGTCCAGCCGTCTTGGTATTGCCACAAGTGATGCGGTGTGCCACCAGCATTACCAAAGAAGAAGTGATGCGGCGCTCCCGGCGGCACCTCCTTCATAAATGGGTGTGGAAGTCCGAACAGCATATCATACGCTACGCAGAAGATGAAGAAGGCCACAGACGAGCGGTAGAAGAGCCACTCAAACGGGATCTGAAATGGCCAGCCGAGGGCATGCTTGGTTACATAAAATCCGCCTGCGGTCGGTGCCAAGCTAATCTGTTTCTGATGCTCTCGGTACGGAAACGTACGCCTCGGCACTCCATACGGGTACAGCTCCTTCACGCTGAAGCCACTCCGCCTCGTCAGCGTCGAGCGAAGCATGCCGGGGCGAACGTAATATACTTGAGATGAACAAAAGTGACTACTGGGTTAGGAAGAGCAGCATAACCCTATGAGCTATTCTGAGTATTGTGTGATAGGGTCCGTGTGGTTTGTTTTTGCGTGTAAACGATATAATGAGGCGTATAGAAAGAGGCAAGGACAGAGAGAGAATGTATAACAAGAGAAATGCCCACTAGGAAACAGAGTGTGCAGTCATACCTCATTGCCAGTTATTCCATGACCGGTACGCGTATGCTTCGTCGTCTGACAAGATGCAAGTACCGCGTGCCCAACGATAGATCCAAGCCCGCTCGGCTCATCGTAGGCTACTCAAAAGTGTGTGTGTTTTGCCGTAGCGTACCCTGTCTTGACCTAGGTTATAACACTAATAACCTGAATCATCGGCGTCCGCCCCGCTTCGCGTGTGCAAGGGTGCTGCCGCACTGCCAGGCTTCTCTTTCGCATCAAGGCAAAAACCATGGGGCACCACTAGGGGCAGCATTGGAGAAAAATAAAACGCTCAGCGCGTGCCAAAGAACAAAACGATATGTTACACCTGTACATGTGCGTAGGCAAAGGGCGCGTGCACGACATCATGTCGAAGACCTCGCCATGTCTTTCAACTTTTGCAGCTCCTCTAACCGAATGGTTAGTACGCTGTTGAAGGCATCGCTATGTTTGAGCGGCGGCGTGTCCCCATCCTCGACGAGGTCCTGTCTCTTCACCACGATATCCTGAGCAAGATTCAGATACTCCTCTGCCTTGTTGATGTTCTTGCTCAAAAGTGCGCAAATGCCGATGTTCAACACCACGGTTGGATCTGCCGTGAGCTTCTCTGCCTCTGGGCTGCGGTCTAGCAGCAAAGTGAAATCACTATCAGCCAGCTTCAGCAACCTTGCTACCGTTTGCGCCTCCTCCTCCTGCTCCATTTCCTGGCGCACCTCGGTCTTTACCGCCTCGCGAGTTGCGCCGCCAGGAACTCGACTGTTGGCCAAGGAAGTCGCTTCTACCATGTGCTTGATTGAGTTGTCATGCCATGCCTTCGCTGTCCCGGCAACTGCATCCGGTACATCGCTGTCAGAACACCCTTCCTCCTCCTCCCGCCGCAGAAGTAACCTCTCCGCCATGCGCAACGCTGCACACCCGCGGCGAAACCTCGCGTAGGCATACCTTTCACTACTGTCGAGCGCCTTTCCGTACCACTCGATCGCCTTCTCCAGGTGGCCTTGGACCTCGTATACCTTTCCCAGATTTGCCATGGCGTAGTAATTGGCCTCGTTGAGGCGGACTGCGGTGCTAAAGTCACGCACGCAGGACTCAAAATCAACGGAGCGCAAGCGCAAGCCTGATATGCTTCTCTGCAGAACGCAAAGGCCCCGCATGTTGTACGCATGGTCGTTTTCCGGATCGAGCGAAACAATGCTGGTATTGTCTTCGATGGCGTGCACGTAATCGTGCAAGGTCTGGTAACAGTTTCCGCGCCATTCGAGAACCTGCACGTTTGTCGGCTCCATGTCTAGCGCGTGAGAGTAGCTCTCAATCGCTTCCCTGTACATTCCCTGCATTCGGTTCCACTGCCCGAGCATGAAGAACGCGAGCGAGCTTGCGTCGTATGCCTCAAAGGCAGCATCCAGTGCCGTCTTGGCCTTGGTGAAGTTCGGCTCCGCACTACGACCTGTCGGCTCTAGATATCCTCGCGCCTCAGCGCACTTTTCTTGGCACTCCCTCATCCGCGCCTCCAGCAGCAGCCTCTCTTTTTTGGCTTTTGCCTTCTGAGCCTTTGCCGAGGACTTGGACTGGCCTTTCGGAGGCATGGCGATGTACTGTCAGACTGTACGAAAGAACTACTAGATCCGCGGACCGCCGGAAAACGAAAAAGTCCTTCGACTTCAGCGAAAACGCTTCGGTGATGCAGGTGAGTTCATACACAAGACAACAGCCGTTCCCGACTCGCGCCTCAAGCGCAAATGATGTACGAAACAGAAGAAGGGGAGGCAAGTAGTTGAGAAGTGGGCTGATAAGGTAAGAAAAGCATATGTAACAAACCCTCTCCCCTCAACTTCGCGCTACCACAGCGAGTAAATTGGATGAGCTCACATTTCTTGGCCCACTGAAACCGCGAGAACAGCTTACTGGAAGTTACTTTAAGGGGGTGAAGCTATCCGGACAATCACACGGTGATTGCCACGACGCGCAGCAGCGTCGTCTTATTTGTGCTTGCTGCCTTAAATGATTTGTTTCGCTTTCTGGAAAAGGGTTACTTAATATTGTAGGTTTTAATAAATGGGAAAAAACTGGTGATGATGGTGTGAATAGTGAGGACGCACGGCATAATTCGGCGGAGAGAGTTAAACAGCGCGTGCCAGTGTTTTGTATTCATTTGCGAGTTGAGAGCCTACAGTCGCAGAACTCAGCATCTCCGCACGCTTATTCCTCAAGTAACGCTTAAGGCGTTTCGTGTCTTCACTCCAGCTTTAAAAAAAGCAATTAACAATCAGAGCATACCTCACAGACTTCCGTAACGAGAACAAAGAAAAAAAGAGACAACCGGTCACAAAAGAAAAGGGGAAAAAGTGGAAAGCTGAAAAGAAAAAGAGCTACCGTACGGCATAAGATTTCGTGGTAGGTATTCTAAAGGACAAGAAAAATAACAGAGCGAGTCGTCTTGCGTAACATAATTCCCGCCGCTGCACTTTGGTCCTCGGCGCTGAACGAACAAAAAGCAAACAGAAAAGAAAAAGCTAAAGCAGCGACTCCTCCAACCGAATGGCGTTTAAAACCTCAGTCAGTATCCGACTTGCGTGCAGGCGAGGATGGTGTCAGCTCGTTGCTCTCTTTCTTGAAGGCAAATGTTCGCCGCGCGCATAGGTACTCCTTCTCATCCGTGGATGGAACTTTAGTCCAGCTGGCATCCTTCTCAATCAGCTCGCGAAACGTCAAGTAAGCCTCGGACACTGCGTGGAGCCCATACTCCGAGGCCACCGCTATCAAGAAATCAATGGGTATGACGTTCACATCACGCATTGGTCCGTTGTTGGTGGTGAACTGAAACGTGTGGCCAATGCGCGGAACAGAGTCAACGGACCATCCTGCCTTCATGATGCTGTTCGCGTACGTCTTGCCCTTGGCGAAAAGAACACTAGCGTCGATAAACATACCGAGAAATGTGCCACCAGGAACCAGGGCATTTGCAATGCTGCCCAAAAAATGACGCGCCTTTTCCTCGCTGCTAAACGCATGGTGAAGCCCAGCGAAACAACTGATGAGGTGAAACTGACGAGGGTGCATTTTCACAATGGTGCTCATCCAAAAGTCTTCGGAAAACACATCGCCACAGATGACGTCGTAGCGTGCCTCGGGTGGCATTTCCTTCGAGTCGCAAATGAGGCTCGTTATTGCATCAACCACGCTGCGCTTCAGATCGATGCCCACATAGCGCGAGGTCTTGTTGCGCATCCACTTTCGCGCAACAGACCCACCGCAGCACAGATCCAAAATATCGTTTGAGGGCGTCTTCGGATTCATCAGATCGATCAAGAGAGAAACACATCGAGTGGTCACCTGCTGTGTAAAAGTCGCGTTTGGGGGTGGTGGCACGTGGTAGCCAATTTCAGCGTCCGTGTTGAAGGTCGAAAACGACCTCCAACACTCTTCGCAGTAAAAAAAGTTGCTGGTGCCGTCCAGCATGCCTAGCACAAAAGTGCGTCCGCAGTACACGCAATCACCGTGCCCCGTTTCGATCCAGCAGTTCTTACACCAGTACGCATTGTGCCTGTTGTTCCGTCTCCCCACGTCGTTCACCTTGTGGCACCGCTCGCACTGATAAGAAGGTGCCTTCAAAAGCCACAGCATTTCCTCCTGCGTCACACCGGGGCTATGAACAAGCTCATCAACATGATCGAATGAGTCTGCCTCGTACTTTTCAGCGATGTCGAAGTCCTGCAAAACATCCCACCAGTGAGCACCATCATCGGCACGGCGAAGTAAACATTCCACAATGGAGCCCACACCCAGTGTAGGGTACGCCTCCCTCTGATAATCTGCGAATTCGCCTTCGTAGGGTATGATTATTCTGCTGTCAACATTGTTGGAAGAGACCCCAAGGTAAGCACGGTCAAAACCTTCATTCATTTCGTTCGCGACTACGATATTTTCGACCACAAACCGAACAGTGAGTGATGTTGGAGGCACCCAGACGAATGTGGGAAATACTGAATTATCATCTGGCTGGATTGATGGAGTGAAGACGAGCCCCATGTTACTGTGATCGAAAACCGGAGTATCCACGAGTTTCTTGGAGGAATCTAACGGAAGGCACTCTGCTTTAAGGATAACAATGTGGGCGGGGTCGGCATGCGGCCATGTGCTTTCATCCTCAATTCCAAGATTGCTCAGCATACGCATGCGCTCGGCAAACGGGATGCCTTTGGTTTCCTTGCCTTTGAAAAGCAAGATGTCGTCTATGATAATTCGATAATCCAGGCTACTCCGGTACGAGGAAGAAAGTGTGCCCTTGAACACACAACTAATCACTGGATCTACGGTGCCGCCAAAACAGAGGGGGAGCCCAAAGACGCTGTTATGATCAACGTCATAACCAAAAATGTTGCCCTTTGAATCCGTTCCAAGAACGATAGGCGTTCCCACAGCTTTTCGGTGAACCGTGTATATACCTCGCGCGAAACTGTCTGCAGCGTCCGCAAATGACATGCGCGTCAACATCTCGACTGGGGAAAGGTGTTTTCGAGCACGCTGCCATAATTCCATTGCGCTAACGGCTGGCTCCCAAGTCCAGCACGGCAAAACTGTTTTCACATGCGAAGGAACACCCCCGTAATATGTGCTTTTCGTGTCAAGCGACAAATTAGCCACCAGCATTGCATCCAGGTTGCTGCACACATAAAACGGTGCGCTTTTGTTGCGACTTACCAGCTCCTTCGTCGGAGAATCAAGAGCTGTGGTAGAAAATGACACTCCAATGATGCTGGCGCTACAATCATCGCACAAAAGTCCAATAAACCAAACTATATCCCAAATGGGAATTGCGACCGGGTTCTCGGTTGGTGTCGGGTCAATGTGTAGGTGCAAAATGTGAATTCTGTCCCACTTAACATCTCTGTTGAGTGCCTCCAAAAAATGGGTTTCGATGTTGCGTATCGCTTTCCACGCCTCAAGAAAATTGTCTGCTCGGTACGTCATTTCCAGCGAAAAATCGACATTCCGATCCTTGATTGCACTACGCTTCGCCTCGTCCCCGACAGTTATCATGACGCCTAGCTGCAAATGAGGACTGCAGAGGTACGGCACCACCGATTTCATGTGCACAATTCGCGCAACGGGAACAGGAAACTCAGACATGGTGCCCATGATCACTAGCTCTAGCGATTCAGGCAAAGCGCACGCCGCGAAAAAATAGTGCCTGTATGTCCCATTCGTCTGATTTCCGCTCATGCCAACCACTGATCGACTGTAGCCAACAGCTGACACGCTAGGGTTTTCCGATACGGCGGCAAAAAACGCCTCCCAGGCGCTTGCTAGAAAAATAGAGACATCACCGTTGAATTCTGTCGGCAAATCTAGGTGCACAAGAAGACCTCGAGAATCATTCAAATGTTTGATGGCGGCAAGATCTGTGTATAACGTCAAGATAGACCGCGAAAGTAAAAACCCTGATGATGCATGCTCTTCGTCGCCGCTTGACGGGATATTGTTCGACATGATAAACTGCCCGTTGATAAAGTACTGCAGTGAGTCGTCGTCCAATCCGCCACGGTCGGCGTAGAGATACCTAAGAGACAAAAGCGATGAAATACTGTTCAAATAGCTATCCTCGTGAAGGGCGCTCATTTTTCTCTCTACCGGAACGCTCAGACAGTACCGGTACCACCCGATTGTATGGAAGCTCGGTGGTGCGCCCTCAATCACCCCCGGAGGAATGAACGCTTTCGCATTGGCGTTTAGCATGTTGGTTTCTTTAACAGGAGACAAAGTGCAACACTGTCGATTACACTTATCAAATTGTCAGCATGTGATTTCAATAAGGTAGAAGATATTGATTTAAAGGTGAGAGATATGGGATCATATTTTAAGGAACGGCAGCGCACCAGGTACAAAGCCGTATATTTTTTTTTTTGCGGTGTTCGGACAAGCAGTAGAGTGGGGTTGCGATGAAGTAACACCGCCATCGACTCACAACCAACGGTGTCGTACAGAAAAAGAGCATGAAATGCTTTACAGTGACATAGCTGTTTTCGCAGCAAAAGCTACGTACAGATATGGGAACTTCTAGTTCATAGGTGGTGCATAAGGGTGAAGCAACCGTTTTTTTTTTGTCGTCATTTTGTTTAGTCACCACATCGATTACTTCAGCGCCGAAACTCATCCGAGCCTAACATTGAAAAGGGAAATAACTGTACCTCAACCAATTCTGGTTTCACTCCTAGTTAAGCTCAGAGAATAACCCTTCTTTTTCATAAGGCAAAAAGACACGCAGTAAGACAACAAGCGCATACTCCTTCCAAACACCTCTCATGATCGTTGACTTTGCGCACAGGGCTCTCAGATTCGTTCTTTTTGGTTGCTGACTATTTCGCCACGCCCCCACCTTCTTCCACGCACTGGTAAGCTGTCAAACCGCATCCCCCACTCCATGTTCAGCCCCATCATCCGTTACAGTGTCTCGCAAACAATGCGAGCTCACTCGGAAAAAGAGCTCGCAGTTCTGCGTCAAAAAAAAAACTCACAAGATACATCACCACGGTTGAGATGAACGAACAACTCTGCAAGCACTCGGCCTGCAGGGGTCAAGGGGGGAAAAAAGACGCCGACAGCGCGCTCGCAGCAACACCAGCTGCGCATAAAAGAAAGCTGTTTGCCTATAAAAACTTCTCGCACTCTCCATTCCATCCTTGACACGGTCGCACGGTGCCAAAAATCCGTTGGCTCGTTAGAAAATGCCCCGGCTCGCTTGTGGCGGCGCCGCCCACCCGCCCCCCCGAGCCCAGCCCACCCGCCCCGGCGCAGCGCAGGCCCTCACGCCGGCGGGCAGCGGGGACCGGGCGGGGGACGTCCGGGCCACGCCGACGCACTTCCCAGCCCGCGGGCGCAACGCGCGCGCTCATCATCGCGGGCTGCGGCGATGCTGCGCCAGGGTAAAGGCACGCGGCGCTGCGCACCCCGAGAGGGCGAATGATGGACGGGAAAAAAGCGTGCGCCGCCCGGGAATCGAACCCGGGTCAATACCTTGGGAGGGTACCATCATGCCACTAGACCAGCGGCGCTTAAAGTACTGACGCTTTCACCCAGCCGGAGGGGCTGTTTTTTTGTTGGAGGAAAA
>NC_025856.1:162179-163505 GCF_000755165.1 Leishmania panamensis | reverse complement strand
GCGCCGCTGGAGCTAGCGCTTGTAGCTTGATTGTTTTTTCGGTGGCTGACCGACTCGTTTCCTTTCTTCTGGCGACTCCCCGCATGTCCGTTTGGCATGCCGCCCTCTGACCGTAATGAATGGGCACCCGGTGGGGGAGGCTTCCCCGGTACCGGTTCCAAGCCATAAGAAAAATCACACAAAAGAAGTCCAAGACGTTTTGATGTGCTCCTCACACGACCGAGCGCGGTTGAGGAGGCCGGCGGCATAATCATGACGCGGCGCCGCGGTCGTGGTTGCGTGCCTGCCTTGCCGCTTCCCAATGGGATCGCGAGGACACTCTCCATACCCATCTGCCTTCCACAAATCTTTCTCCCTTCTCGCCCTCTATTTGTCTTCAAAACTAATATCTTCACGAGCATCCTATCACACAGGACGGTGGCATTTAGCGAGGGAGGTGGAACAGGACACCAAAAGAAAGCACGGAGAGAAAGGGTGATAACCGAACAAAAAACATACTAACATGAAGGCGAGCTGGCGAGAAGGATAAAATGGGGCGAGGCACATTTCGAAATGGCCACCGCTTTCGAACCAAAGGACCTGCACCGCTTCCCTCGTGACGGAAAGGAAACGCTGCAGAGAGACATCTTTGTTGACAATGCGGCGAGGCTCACAGAAGCCCCAACGTATTTTAGGACAAGTTTGCCCAAAGGGCAAAAATTGCAGCGGCGCGTTGCGCAAGGAACAGTAGCAGCAAGGCGCCGAGGGGGAACAAATGAGAAGGTGGACGCCAACAAACGCAGAGATGAGGCACCTTTTCGAGAGGTGTGGAAAATGCGCGTGGCGTTGGCGAAACTGGGCTGTTGGGCTGGGTGCCTGTCGGTCTTTGCGGGTATCTTCAGTTGAAAATTCGCCTTGGAGCTCCTTAATCTTTTTTGTCTCCACCGCGTTGCGGCTTTGGGGCTCCGTTTTGGGGGTTCCTCGGCGTGGTGTCGGGAGCTGCGCCTTTTCGTCAGGGGATCTGGTCGGTGCGTTTCTGCTGGCGTGCCTGCGGCGTCATGGGCGTGCTTCGTGGATGCACCCGGCGTTTCGCCCGGGAGGGGCGCCGCTCCTTGCTCCGGGGGGCGGCGTTTCGGTGAGCTGGCCGGCGCGAAGCTGTGGTGCGCTCCCGTGGCCGAAAGGCCACCACACAGCAGACCCCGAGGCAGGCCGAGCGCTGGCAGCCAAAGGCGTGCCACATGACGGACTGGACACGGCAAAAGAGAAGGCATGGATGGGGGAAAAGGCCCGCAAGATTTGCACCACCTGTAAAAGCGACCGTGCTCGAAAAACAGGCTTGGGAAAAAG